>NW_004955582.1:670752-869142 GCF_000276665.1 Chinchilla lanigera
TGTTGGAGGTTATTTTCTTTTACAGCATGAAATACTTCACTCCAAACTCTCTTTGACTCAAGTGTTTGTGTTGAGAATTCTGTTGGATTTCTGATAGGTTTTCATTTATTGGTGATTTGTTTCTGTTCTCTTAACAACTTTTAGTATTCTGTTCTTGTGTTGAATTTCTGGAATCTTGACTATTATATGCCTTAGTATAGATTCTTTTTTGTTTGATCATGGCTATTTGGAGTTCTATGTGCCTCACTTACTGATTGTTAAATTCTTTTTCCATTCTTGGGATGTTTCCTGCTATTACTTCTGTGAACATTTTTTTTTAACGTTCTTTGTGCTATCTTCTGATTTTTCACTGATTCTGATTAATCCTATTATTATTCTTTGAATCATCTAGTAGTTCTTGGATTAATTTTTAATGGTCTCTTGCTACTTTAAAGGATTCTTACATTTGCTAATCACTAACTGCAAACCTGTCTTCTAGCACTAATATTCTATTTTCATATTGTTTGATTCTGCTATGTATACTTTCAATAGAATTTTTAATCTCCTGGATTCTGTTTGAATCTGTTTTATATACTCCATTTCTTTCCTATATGGCACATTTATAGTTTCCATTACTTTTCTAAGATTCTTTATTTTTTCTTATTTGTATCTATGCTAGATTCACTGACCATGTTCTTCACTTTGGTCACCATCTCTTTAGTTATCTGTGTAACTTCTGATTTTTTTTCAGAGAGACCCATTCATCTGCTTTCTGACTTCCACTGACACCACTTCAGAAAGTTCAGCTGGGTTGCTATTGATTTCTTCTACCTCAGTGCCCCTTGGATTTGCCTTGGGTGAGCTGGGGATCTGGGGTTGCATCTTGACTCTATGTTTTCTCATTTTCTATTTTTTTAAATTTGTTTTCTGCATTGATAGTTGTAGATTGCTTATGGTAGGTAGATTTATTACTAGCATCAAGGCTTCCTTAAGAAATGACTACTTTTCAGAAATGCCTTGTAGGCATAACTAGCTTTTGGCTTTTGTGTCTGTTCCAAGGTCCTGCCTCTTCAAATTCTTAAGGATGAGGTGTCATTGCCTATTTGGCATGCTGCATGTTTATCATCCAGTTCCTTAGTACTGGACTATGGTTTTGTTTATGACTCCCAAGCAATCTTGGTATTGGCATATGAAGAAGAACAACTGATCACAACAAGTATATCACCTTGGCTAAAGAAGTACAATCAGCAATAACAATAGCATTGAGCACAGTCTAGAAAATTACAAACTATGATAACTTTTGATTTGTGACCTTTAGCCACAGGGACAAGATTTGTAGTTATATAACAAAATCTAAAACAAGCCAGAAAATTATAAACAGCAAATATCCCCTCAATCCAGTGATTTTAGCCTCAAGGGAGAAAATTTAAAAGGGATGTTGTAGTCAGAGTTTTCAAGGGAATAGATTTAATACAGGGCACAAAATATATAGGATTATTTTATAATATTCACCCAAAAAGTCAAATGCAGAGGATTGCAAGAGATCTGTCTGCATGCTAGAGAACCAAAGAATCCTATGAAGGATTTGGATCCCAGGGCCCTGTCCCTCACAAGTCCAGCTGTAGGCTTAGAACCCATGCCAGTCCATATCAAGAATGAGCACTGGGAGGGCCCAAAGGCCCCCAGTGGTGGAAGTTAGAAAGTCTGCACTGGTGGGGTGAAAAATCCATGTCCCAAGGTTGGGGAATCTGCACTGGGGCCAGGAAGCAATGCTCCAGACAAAGACCAGAGCTTCCCCAAAGAGAACAGCAACCATCCCTGGTGGCAGCAAGGACTCGAGCTCCTTCTCTGATAAGAACAGCATGTTCATATCAGAAAAACCAGCTGCAGCAAGCTTTGCAGGAAAAACAACAGCATGCAACTTCCCTTCTTACTCTCCTTTCATGTTGTTGGCATCAATCCTCAGGTGGGTCTTTCATACCCAGAACCACACTGACTCAGTTCAGCTAGGCTTCCCACTTATATTGACCATTAGTTAATCCATCACAAGGGATGAGAGGAAAAAAGTAGAGAAATAAAAGAAGAGAAAGAGATTGGAAGCAAGGCTGAAGGACAAGGGAAGAGTACTCAAGCTTCAGGAGACTAGTGAAGAAGACAGGAGGAAAGGAAAGAGGAAAACAAAACCAAAACAAAGCAAAAAACATAAAAACAATATTTACACTCATGAAAAAGGAAAAATAAGCAATCAAGAGAAAAAAAGCAAAGAAAAAAAGAGCTTTCTTGCCTCTGATTATCTTCTGCGGTCCACAATTTTATGGTAGTGTCCAATTCAGGGTGTGTCTTTGCTGTCACTGGTAGACAATGGAGGCAGACAGAGTCTAGATCCCAGCAAGCCTGTAGTAGGATTAGGGTGGGGTGCTGGATAAACACAGCAAGCTTTCAGTAGGAATAGGGTGGGGTGTCAATTCTGGTGCTTTCAACTCCACAGAAACTCGGGCGGATCCTGGCCTCTGGTTGTGGGGTTGGGGCCTGAGTTGTTCACCCTACAAACTCTGTGTGTCTCTTGCCAGCCTGACTTTGGCTCCCTGACCCTGGATGACTCCTACTGTTGTCCCTCATCCAGGCACTGTGGATTTCAACACCCTCAAATGAAACAACCTATTGGTGCTTGAGTCCCAGGTTCATTTGAGATGTACTAAAATGATGTCTGGCCAAGCACCTCTCCAGGAGATACAGCAGAACCTTGGGCTGGAGTCACTCATAAGCTGTTGTAGCTCACAGTACCCACTGGATGTTTTTCCCTGGATGCCTCTGGAGTCACCTGTCTTTACTGTGTCCCTGTGGATTTGATCCTCCTCTCTCACACCATGAGTTTCAAGCAGGGAAAAAAAGTACATTTTGGCATCTCCTTTTCTGCACTAGTTCTGTCTTTTCACTTTCCCTGTGGGCTGCAATTTTCCCTTCAGATCCTTACTAGGTCCCGGGGATCCACCTGCCTCCTTTTCCTCCTCAAGTTGTTATAGCCCGGTATCTGGATCCTGAATCTTGGAGAGGTTAATTTGTTGCTGTTTACTGCTTTGCCATCTTCTCAGAAGTCTTCCTCGGTCATAACACAGCAAAATCCTGTGGGAAATTATACAGTCAGAGTCAGTAATCAATTTCTTGGGGTCAAATAGTCTAAATATTTGTTTCAATAGCCATTGTTTAATCAATATGATATAATGGTCACTTTTCTCTGAAGGTAATCACTTAGATGGCAAACCTCTCATCATGAGGCACACATGGAACCTCAGTGAAATTTCCATGTAAGAACAGTTTATCAGTGATCCAAACCTTTTAGAGATTTTCATGATAACAAATAGCCTACTGCAGCACATGTGCCATGGGTTTGCTACCACTGGCCTGGGTCAAACCCCTTCCTGGATGACAGGAACCATGTGCTGTGCCTTCCACCATACATACTGTTCGGTATCTCCAAGAGGAAAGGGATGAGGTAAAGTTTAAAAACTTCATTTATAGCACATGAATTACAAAAGTTAATTATTTTAGCTGACTTTCCCTCAAAAACTAGAGAGGAAAAATAGCTAAGATAACTAGTATCTGCATCTCTTTAACTTAGCTTTTGCCTTAAACAAACAAAACATTTTTTACTGAAACCTGATTAATGCAGGAAAGTTAAATTGTACATTTCCCTGAGTTTTTCCAAGTGAAAATCACCTGGATCAGAAAAGAAGCAATGAGGAAAAAAAGAAAAAAGAAAAAAGAAAAGAAAAATGGAAATAAAGCTTTAGTAAATAAGGAGGGAGAGAGGGGCTGAGGGGAGCGGAATGGGAAGAAAAGAAGTAAGATATGTCATGTACCAGTACAAATTCCTTATGATGAATGTGATCATTATGTATACTTAAAATGTACCAATAAAATAAAAGTTTAGAAAAACAAGAGCCACCTCATCAGCTCTAGCAGTCCCTTGATGTCCACTTTCATCATCATTGTCCCTTCCACCCCTGATGTCCACTTCTGCTACAACTGCCCTGCCTCCCAAGGAGATCCTGTCTCTATTCATCCTAAGGTAACTATGAGCCTGGCTTCTCTTCTGACATCTGAATAGTGTTTTGTCTACTTTTCCTTTTCATATTTTTTAAGAATTCAAATTTATAGGAAAACTGAAAGAAGAGAAAAAAATGAACACTCACATTTCCTTTACCTAGATTCACTAATTGTTAACAGTTTGCTACATTTTCTGATTTCCTGAAACACTTTAAAGTTGTAGACATTTGGTTCATTGATTTACCCCTAAATACTTTATTAGGCATCACCTAAAAACGAGACATTCCCTTGTATAACCCTGAACTAAATAGGAGCCCCTCATAACATTAAACATAGGTGAAGTAATGTGAACTAGTTATAATCATGTCCAAACTATCCTAGTGGTTCCTGTAACTTTATAGTTCTAAAATCCACTGGTCTGACCAAGAACCATCTAAATTTAAGTGCTTCCTCTTCTGTTTGCAGAGTAGTTTCATTAAAAGTTACCTGCCCTTTGTAGGCAATGGTGTGTTTGGATTTTGTGTCTCTCTTGTCATTGTGGTACTCTTAATTGTCCAGGTCTTTCTTCATTTTCTTCACCACCAAATCTTAAAGGGCTGCCCTTTCCAGGTTAACCCTTTTTTTGCAGAACTGATGCCTTCCCAAAACTCTAGACTTTGAGATTTCAAACTATATGAGTCACTGTTCTATTGCTGGGGCACAATACCTGGTTCTCACAAATTAAAGTAGGAGAGGTTTATTATGGTACAGTTTCAATGGGTTCAGTCCATGGTCAACTGGCTCCAAGACAGAAATGGCATGGTGGAGGAGCATGGAGGAGGACAGCTGTTCATCCCACGGTACCCAGGAAGCAGAGAGAGATAAGAGCTGGGGATAAGAATACATCCTTCAAGGTCACCCCACCCCAGTGACCACCTCCAACCAGGCCCCACCTACTAACAGCATAGTCAACCATGAACTCTTCAATGAATCAATCCACCACTGAGCATAGCAATCCCATGAGCCACTCCCTTTCCAAAAGTCTACCTCTGAACACATGAGGCATTTAGAAAATCTATATCTAAATCGGAAGACAGACTTCCGAGGTTACTGAAACTTTTCCTTCTCCTATAGTGCTGGAAAATGGCTGAGATCCATGGCCAATATTTTCCCATTAGTGATGGGCTTCTTTTCTCTAAAATATTTTCTATTTCCCCACACCTAGTCCTCCGTTTTCTTTTCTTTGTTTTAAAATTCGTTCTGCTTTGATCATTTATTTTCCAGTTTGGACATAATGTGAAGTTTCACCTGTTCAATGTCTCATGGCTGTGTCCTGCACATGGTTTGGTTTGGGTGGTTTTTACTTGCTTATCTTGCTGATGTGCATGGCACTCTGGAATATTTATGGAGAGTTTCAGAGTGTAGATTACTTCTTTCCCTCTGTGTTGTATTTCTTTTTCATCTCCTGTCTGCCCATAACTTTACCCATAGTTGTCAACACAGGTCTTTTCAAGTTTGTTTCTTGTTAGCTTCATATTATTTTAATTTTCTCAACTTCCTCCATCATCCTGTAGATGTCATTATTTATCAGTGGGCCCATAATACTCTGCTGAGTGCTTAGCACAACAGACTCTACTCAGGTGGCTGAAGGATGAGTTCTTGGCCCAGAGTAAGTGTGTCATAAATCCTTGTAGGATTAATGACCAAAGAAAAACAAAATTGGATAGAATTTCCCAAATGTTAAGAAAACCAAGGCATGTTTTTGTAAAGATTGTTATACTTATTTTTATTATGAAAAATCTACAGAAATTTGAGTATTGTCATGTACACATCACCAAATTCAGAGATGTGTGGCATTATTTCCTCTTAAACATTGGATTTTGTCAACTTTCATTAAACATTGTAGGGCAATAGCTGGTGCCTAGGAGACTTATGAGAGCAACAACATGCCTGTAGGTGATGGATCCAGGGAGGCAGAGAATTCGTTATGAAGGGCGGGAGCCAAGGCATAAACAATGTGCTCAGCACCATCCCACTTACATGTTTCAAATGTTGTGTATATATTTACACACATTTACATACTTGTATTTTACTGTACAATGTTAACTATTAAAATATCTTAGTATTGTAATTTTAATGTAAAAAGAGTCAAAATTAATAAGACAACAAATGAACTATCAGGTGAGTTTAGAAGACTGATTGAGGGTAGAATGATACACAAGTTTTGTGTCTTCCAAAATGTCCAGTTAAAACCTGTAAACCCCATGCTCTAGTCTGAAGGAACTTCCTGTGCTGTTCAGGACTGCACTTGGAGCTTCCCAGAAACAAGCACGTGGGAGGATTATCGGGTTGGAAAACACGATGGTGAAATTAGGTGTCAGGTGGAGTTAAATGCAAGGACTGTGTGGTAGAGGGCAGGAGCCTGGGTTTCAGGTCACTTTTGATGGGGAACTCCTGGGGGTGACATGGGACCTGTCATTCATTCTCTCTCTCACATGGTGGTGATGACTGAGCCAGGGAAATGGATGGGGTTTGCAGCTGGAAGTCATAAGTCATTTCTTAAGTCATTTCTTCCATTGTCTGGGTGCCCGGAGGCATCCACAGTAGTTTATTTCCAAAGTATATAAAGAACAGAGGCCAGAGTGTAATCTTGGAGCTATTTGAATAGAACGGTTCCAGTCAAGATAGCAGCTGTTCCCAATTATTTATCCATATATTCTGTGTGCCAGGGAAAACCCACACAGGTGTCACTAAATTGAGTTTAAAGTGACCTCTTCTTCAGAAGAATATCTCCTAGCTGTTGTTTTTTTCCCAACAAATCTGGTCTCTTACCTAAGAAGTTAGCAACACACTTGTGAGTGAATCATTGCTTCTGGCTAGAGAGGAAAACTAAATTATTCCAGAGGGTTTTCAAGGAATGTAGATTATCTTGCAGGGAGTCTTCTGTGGATGCTGTCAGGATACAAGGGCCAGACAGAGACCGGTGGAAAGAGCAAGCTCTTGTGATGGGCTGTAGTTTCTTACTTAAGATGTATGCTGTCTTGAGCAGATTTTGTTGGTCCCTGGTTCCTTTCAAGGGCCCTAATAGGGACACAGGACTTGTGGCCTCAAGCTTCTACTCAGGGAGGCAAATTCTTCTCTTTGCAGCATATTACAGATGGCCAGAATAGCTTCTTCCAGGGAAATCTCTGAAAACTGTGGGTCCCAGAGTATAACCGGCCTTCTGTCCACACTAGCTCTTACCAGGGACAATGGAATCCCTCCCACGGCTTCTGTCATCTTCGGTGCTATACTTGGCTTTGTTGCTTTCTACACAGTGTGACTCAGACAAATTAGTCAGCTTTCATTTCAAATCTCCACTTTTGTATCTACATAATGGAAATGATAAACTCCTACCTTGGTAGGGTTACTGTGAGAATTTGATGAGGTTACCCCTGGAAAGTGTTTGCAAAGCTTCCTGGCCAGTGTCCTCCTCCTCCTCTTCCTTATCACGGACCATTGCTGACCTCACAAGGGATACCCATGAAACTAAAATACCGCTATTATGTATCCCACTCCCTTTGCTGACACTGCCCATTTGCTGAACTCAGACTATTTAAATTACTCACAGCAAAGTCTCCCCCTACTCTGAATTCGCGGATCCTGTAGAGATGGACAAATAGTTGTTTCTCAGTGCACACAGCTAGGGGCATCTGTTGCTAGGCTCCTGAAAAGGTCTCTTGGGACCACTGGCCAAGCCAGAATATTCCCATGCATGGGTTTCCAAAGTGACCTCAGGTCAGACAATTTCCCACGGCATGCACTTTTCCATGATTTTGGGGACAGAGGCTTGAGAAAAGCACATTTGGTCAGAGCAATGGATATAATTCTGTGCATGTTGGAGAGATCTGTCCATGGAAGATTTAGTGCACAAATATGGAAAAGGCCCATTAATTAGTTGTTAGGGCTGGGGGTTCACATCTTACTGCACATATGAAAGTGCTTTGAACGGCAGCACTGAGAGTTTATTTAGTTGCTCTATTTTACTGTGGCGAGATGCCAGACTGGCTCCACAGAAACCTTGCCATGTGGTGCCTCAGAGTCTAAGTCCTAAATTGGGAGGCGAGGCTGTACCCTGTCCTTCCCTTTGAGAGGAAGAGGGAAACATTGGGAGAAGCAGCCTTTTATTTCACACGAATAAATTCTTAATAGTCAATGTTTATGACTGTTTCTACGTACAGTTTTTATGACTTTATGTCTGTATGTTTCCTAGATGATATGTCCCCATGTTTAACGCCTGCTGAATTCCCTCAGAGCCAGCTGCATTGATGGGTTGCATTCAATGTGCTATCTTTTATTGTGCAGAGCCTTTGATCTCTGCCGAGGGAAGGCGCCACATAAATGCAGAAATCCAGTACAACCATACTGAAGAGTGGCTTTATGAGAGAGGCCCAGCTCGTGCAGGCCGCTGTCTGGTGGAAGAGCAAGCAGGCTGTGGAATGCCGGTGCTGAGGTGTCTGCACACATAGGTGGCTGCTTAAAGATGTGCATTTCTCAAGGATGCTTTTTGTTGAAGGAAACGTATACACCAAAAAAAAGCACCAATTATAAGGCTTTTACTACTGAGTCATTCTGTTATGTGTGCAGGGGAGAGAAGGATTGTCCTTTCCTTACCCACTGCAGGATTCATGACCCAGACCTCTGTAACAAATGACAGATTAATAAGAGGAAAGTAGGACAAATGTGTTTATTGTGAGTGTTGTGTGACATAGCAAAGAAACAAAAAACTATCTTTTCATGGTCATCTTGCAGAATTATGACCAGAGGACAAATGGCTGGGATCTGATGTCAGAAACGGGACTCAGCGAGGCTCTTTGTTCTGATTCTCTGCATCTGTCTCTTGGGAGTGAGGGCCGTGTATCTGATACAGAGCAGGTCACAGGCTCTTCATGGCCCACTCCAGGAGAGGCTGGGGGACAGTCACAGATGCTCTGCTTTGGCTGTTTGCTCAAGCACCCAGGGGCTGTGCTTTGGGAGAGAGCGACCTGATCCCAGCTCTGCCAGAACATCTTGTGTAACCATGGACACAGGACAATTCACACGTGCTTACTGGCCATTCGCAGGTTCTCCTCTGGGACATCTGCTCAGTCGGTGTCACTCTCATTGTCCTTCCCCTGGTTCCTGCCACCTTGTGGAGGTTGTTTTTCATTCTGCACGAGTCCCTCATGAGCTAAGATGTGTGTGTCTTCAACATCTTCACCTTCTGTGGCCTGAATTTGCCTCCTTCATAGTGTCGTATGATGACAGCTCTGGACTGTCACATGCTCCAGCTCGCATGTGTGTTTTCCTCAAGGAGACACTAACACGTGTGAAGTGCTGAGAAATCCTTTCCTACTCTGCATCACAGAGCTGTTCTGTGTTTCCTTCCAGAAGAGCCGTTGTTGATGATGCTCAGACCCAAGCACCACTGGGAATGGACATCTCTGTGTGGGGCATGAAGGGGGTGGCAGGATGGACATTTTTGTTTCTGTACAGATTTGCAATTGTCCCATGTCTTATATTGGGAAGGTCGTGTTTTCCCCATTGAGATTCACTTCTGAACATGTTCAGGGCTGAAATGCACTGCACAGCGATCCTTCCCTTCTCTTGCCTGGATTCTCAGACTGCAGGCAGAGGAATCAGTGTGACATGTGTGTAAAACCCAGTGGGCTCAGTCACACGCTGCTAATGACCCCAGCCTGCACTCTAGAAAGGGGCCAGACACAGGGTCACCAGGAGCTCAGCCCTCTGCCTCTCCCTCTAGGGTACTTGGCCTCCTGTAGATTACTATGCAGGGATGTCAGGGACAGTGTATTTTGGGAGTCCCATCAATGAATCTAATGTCTTCATTAATAGTCTGTTTCATTAGCCATTTATTAGTATCTATGGGTTAATCAGTACTGACTTGAATTTCCCATGCAATCCCACCAGAGGTGCTTAACTTAGCTTGATGCAAAGCAGATCATTGAGCCGGTTTGCTTGTCTCCTAATCATGTCTCGCCAGTTGTCTTGTCCTTCTGATAGGACTCATCAGTCAATCAGCCTTTATCAAATACCCACTGTGTGCAAAAGACGGTCCTAGAGCCACCTTTGTATCTTCACATTTCTCAGGGTCCTGGGCTGGAGCACAGAGACTTACGACTTCCTACCAGATGAAGACAATGAGCAGCGATACATGCCCTTGGGGACCCTAGAGGGTCATTCAGAAGACCAAGAGTCACGCTCCCTATGTGAGATCAGGGAAGCCTTGCTGGTAGAGGTTGAGCTGGGTTTTGAAGAGTATGTAGGAGTTGGCTGGGGAAGAAGTGGGTGAGAGCTTCCAGGCAGAAGAAAAATACATGGAGCCTCCTGGCACAGCTGAGGCCCCTGGGTAATTCTGCACTTGAGCAGCCTTTCAGCCTGTGAGCTGCTTGGCAGGGACCGTGTGCCATCGCCTTCCTAACATGGCCAGTCTTGGCTTCTGGGGAAAATCCAACTTAAATCAGTGAAACTCTGAGTGAGGAGGTCACCTGCCCATGCCCAGTGGCCAGGATGACAGTGTCCCCCTCTTCTCCCAGGACACCTGATCCCCCACAGCAGGCCCGGCAGTGAGCGCACAGGGCCCCTTCATATCCAGGGCTTTGCATCTGTGGGTTCAGCCAAGCACAGATTAAACGTCAGGAGAGACTGCACCTGCGCGAGCACGATGGGCTTCCCGTCACTGCTCCCTGGACGACGTGGGTGACAGCTCTGAGAGTGGAGGGCCAACAAAAGCAACAACACGGGGGAACCAAAAAAGAAGCAAAAGTGAGCTGTGCCCAGCTCAGGAGCAAGCCCTGCGCTGGCATAGACGAGGCGCTCTCCTGTCCTTGCTGTTGGTACCTGGGGGCCCCAGGGACAGCTCAGGGCCCGATGCCATGATCCTTGCCTGACAGGTGATACTGCCCGGCATGGGTGGGGACCACAGGGGGTCTGAGGACAGCACCTCCCCAACCCGGTCACGCAGACCTCAGAGCTGCACGACAGGGAAAGTGACAGCTGCTTTTGTGCCATAGACAATATGGAGGGGAAGCCCCAATAAGTCAGTGTAAAAAATCCGAAGTCATAAATATCCCAAGCTGAAAGCAAAGCCCATAAAGGCTAGTTCTGAAATTGGAGGTGATCAATTCCTCACACCATGTGCTGAAATTCAACCCGGACCCGCTTTGCTCTTGTGTTTCTTGCAGTTTACCATCGTCGTCGCAAGGAAGAGCCAGGTGGGCCTTGGCAGTACAGTTTTCCCACGCATCCCCTTTCATTATGTTGCTCATACTGACCATTTGTCCATGAGCACACACATAGAATGGACCCAGCTTCTCCTGTCTGATCCTCTTCCCTGATCGGTTGTCGCCTTCCTGACGGTTTCTCAGGGCAGAAAGAGATCTTCAGGCTGGCCTTGGAGAGAACCCCACTTGGCCCTTGTGGGAGATAAGCATGTGCTCTTGAGTCCCAGTGCAGGGCCAGGCCTCTTACTGGCACCAAGGAGCCCCGGGTGTGGACAGCACCCTGCCCAGCTGACTGTGCCTGTGTAGCTTGCCCTGCCGGGGTCTCACACCTGAGTCATCTCCGATTGTGTATTTAGGCCAAGACGCCTGCCACTGTGTCCAAGAGGTAATCCTGACACTGAGCTGCAGGGTGAACTCCTGTTGGGGTCTGGCAGCTGGATGCCAAGGACTGCTGTTTGCAAGTTTATTATTGGGCACACGCAGTAGAGCACTCTTCTTCCCCTAGAGCCTGCCTGTGGTGTTCTTTGAATCCTTTAGACACCTCGAGTTTCTCCAGTAAAAACCACCCCAGTCTTAAGTGCTGGATTTCATGCTTTCACAGAATGCTAGTACCCAAACTTTATGCAATGCAAAAAAAAATAAATAAATAAAATCAGAAATAAATGTGCTCTAGAGGCTGCAGGTTTTCATTTTGTTTGAGTAGTTTTTGGTGGGCCAAAGAAATGAGAGTTTATGATTTCCCTACTTTCTGATTTTTTGGCAAGGAAGAATCTACACAGCTTGATCAGGAAGTTCTAAGGCTCTGGGTGCTGTGCAGGTTGGAGGGTGTGGCAACTTTCCTCGGCCATCATCAAGGGTGTGACAGGCGCTTCCATAACAGAGACAGGTCAACAGGAGAAGAGCAGGACAGAGTTAAAGTATCATGAGACATGGGGGTGTTGAGACCCAGGAGACTGTGTATCTTTGTGCTTAGAGCAAGGATAGCATGTGCAGTTGGCGTGGACATGGAGCAGAGGGCCTGCGTGCTTGCTCACCTCTGGCCTCTCTGCAGTGGCCCTTCTGCCAGGTATGGGGCAGGAGCCCCTGGAGGAGGGTGTCTGAGGAAGGGAGAGAGGGCCTCGCTGGGTTTTGTGTCTTGCTTGGAGGACAGGAGCTCCAGTTTCTATGGCCCACTTTGAGGGGAGAAGAAATTCTGCCTCTGTGACTGACTTTGCGGGGAGAAAGAGGGATAGGAGATCAGGGAGGGAAGACAGTCCCAAAGCCTCACCTCTGGGGCCTTCTCTATATCCTCAGTTTAAAGTTCGTGGCATGTCAGGCTCGCATACTGTGGGAGGTTGTGTTCTGGGCTCAACAGTTAATTATAAGGGCTGGATTGAGAGAGAGCCCAGGACCAGAGGCACAGGCTTTGAGTGCAGAGCACTTTTGAGTTCCTGTGTAGCTCAGAGGTCTTGGCCCTGGGAAGGCATCCTCAGGAGAGCAGTCAACTGAGGCCTGGCGCCTCGCTCAGTGACTGTCTCAGTCACTGTCCTGGTGCTGTAATAGGATACCTCAGACTGTCATTTACAAAGAAAAGAAGTTTGTTTCCCACATTCCTGGGGACTGGGAAGCCCAGCATTAAAGTGCCAGCATCTGGTGAGGGACTTTATGCCATAGCTCCCATGTGAAAGGACACAACTTGGGGCGTGGGGGTCAGTTGTGTGACAAAGACACTCTTGAGATTACTCCTTGCTTCCTACTCAAGGGTCTCAATCCATTTCTGAGGCATTGTCTCTGAGACCTAATCATCTCTTGAGGGTACCACCTTGCCATAGCATTGCTATAACCATTAGATTTCAGCACGGTTTAATTTTGGAGGAGATATCAAACCATGGCAATGACAAAGACAGGCTGGGACTGGGCAAGATTGGGACAGTGCCCAGATGTTGCTAAGAGGCCCTGCTGTAGTTTGGATATGCAGTATCTCCCCAGGCCCATGTGTTGTCCAGCCTGCGGGTTTCTGGGAAGGTGGTGGAACCTCTGGGTGGTGAAGCATCATGGGAGGAAGTGAGGTCATGGAGGGCATGGCCTTGTGGGGGATGTTGGGACCCCAAACCATTTCTTGCTTCTTTCTTTGCTTCTGGGCTGGTATCAGGCGAACAGTCCTCTTCTGGTCTTTATTCCCGCCATGATATACGGTACCACCACAGGCTCAGAGAGACTGGGCCAAGAACCCATGGACTGAAGCCTCTCAGACTGTGAGCCAAATACACCTCACCTCCCCATGAGCTGATTCACTTCAGGTATCTTGTCACAATGACAGAAAGTTGGCTGACACAGACCACACTTTGAACATAGGCCCCTGTCAACATACTCTTGTGGTAGCTGAGGGACAGATGTGGTTAGTGTTACCCACCCGCTGCCTGAGCTCAAGTCCTTAAATCCAAGCCCCAGGCACAGTTCTCCACTTGCTTTCACAGAGATTTTCCTCAGAAGTTTTCTTTCCAGCCTTGTTTGTGAGGAGAATATGTTCTTCTCATTCACTGAGTTCTCTCTGACTTAGAGTTGTGAAGTGTTTGCTTTAGCATTTTGAAGTTCTATCAGAGATTAAAAACTAATATTGAAATTGGAAACCAATCTGGCGGAATCTTTTTGAATTTATGTGCTCTGTAAAAATTTGTGTTAATTACTAGTCAGGGAGTTAAAGCCCAATTTATCATCATAACTAGGATTCCAGACAAGCCTTGGACATTCAAAATAGTGCTGAAAATTAATGATGTCCTCTCCTAACAATATCTTCCTAACTCTGTTTGGTTTAGGTGCATTTCATTTTAAGGAGGATATTCTTCCAGGCTTTTATAGCATGTTAAGTGACTTTAAATAGAAACACTTTCATTCTTTTCTCAGCACAACATATCAAAGTTTATAGTCCACTGAGCTCTGAAACTTAGTTTTTGTGTGCTTTACCTTTAACAACTGTAGTGAAGTAGGAAAATAGAAACATTTGTGTTTAATTTTCTTCCTGGGTATCAGCATTAGTACAAGTGCCCACATCATTTCCATTTAGAATGGTGATGTTGATTGGAAGCTCAAGAGTATATCTGTGTGTGTGTATGGTGCACATGTGTGTACACCCACATGTGTGTTAGCACCTCGGGAGGAAGAAGAGGAAACGGTGGCTCAATGTGGGTAAGAGGACAGAGTCACTTTCCATGGGGCAGGAGTACAGTGGTCTAACCTGCTTCCCTGCTAGTGCGGTGATCAAGGTTGCTGCTCTTCATGCAATGGATCTTTTGTAGCTATTTCCTCTTTATTACTCACACAGTTATCTAATGCACAGGTAACTGATTGTGATTCATGGACCCTATGTGGGCAGGAGCTCAAAGGCCTCGTCAACAGAAGATCCAGAACTGAAATGAAACTACTCCTATCCCCTACCCACCAATACATGGACTCTCCAATAGATTAGCTTCATCAAGCAACTTTATAACTACCATGGGCAGAAATTAGAAGACTGAATTAGCATCATTATCTCCCTCTCTGGGTCCTCACTTTAAAGGGTGGCAGGCACAGGGATGGGCTGGAGGAAATAGACTTTGGTATGAACAGAGGGCTTGTGTTGAAGGCAAGCAGAGTTTCAATATGGATGCAAATCAAAAGGCATATACTGTGATCACCACAGGGTGAAGGAGCAGAACTGCCATATTTCAAGGGGAATACAGCAAAGCTGCAAGGATAAATTGGCTTGCAAACAGAGAGGCCTGGACCCCAATTTCAGGTCTGCCACAGCCTGAGACAGCCAGTCCTGCTTCTCCCTGGCCTCAGGACAAGGGGCTTGGTCAGCAGATGGACCTCTTGGCAGCTTGGGGAAAGCTGTTCTTATTGGTAGCTGTGTCCCATGATGGGCAGTGTGGCCATCTTGCCTCAGATTGTATCTTCTCTCATTTTGTTTCACCTTAGGAAACTTCTGGAGGATGTTACAGAGAATTTGTTGGCATTAAGGGCCACAGTCCTGGGATGATTGCTTGTGGCCAGTAAATGCTGCCTGGGGCCAGCCACTCCCCACATCTGGCTGTAATGTCCTTCGCTCCTGATTCCAGTCCATTAAGGACCTTTTGGCTGCAGAGCCCACTGAGCAGAGTGCAAACATCGCCCTCACACCAGCTGCATGAAACACAGGAAACTGGGCGGGCTGACCTTCCTCTGGGGGACCCACATGGTGGGGTGTAGACCTGGGCTTTCAGACTTGAACTTGGGATGGACACCTTTCAGCTGCTTCTATTCCGGCAAATCTTAAAATCTGCTGAAGAATTCAAGTATGAATTCAATTTCATTCCAGACTCTTATTTTGAGGGATTTTTTTTCTATTATTGTAATTCACAAAGCAATAAACCATCAGTCTGAGATTTTGTTAAAAATGTTTTGGCATCTTGAGCTTGTTTTTCTCCATAGAGTGAGGAGATATTCTTTGCCAAAACAGACTGTAAGGTTTGTTGTGAAAGTCATTAAAATATAATCCAAGCTCAGTGCTATTTTAAGTCAGTTGGGATTTCTTTTTTCATTTTTCTCCCCAAAGGTCTGGTTTCAAATTTAATTAACTTGGAAAACTAGGTCGTCCTCACCTTTGTGCTCTTAAAAAATACATTTGAAGGAAGCAATGTCTTTTTCATGCTATACAAATAGGCCACAAATTAGAGTTAGTGATATGAGGGTTTAATAGGAAAATCATTGTTATTTTAAGTGACATTAATTAACCAGATAAACAGTGCAGTGGCCTGTTGGTAAGTAGACAGAAAGAATTCAAAGGGCCCCAGGGTAAGATGTACCTTGAGCCTCGGCTACAGCCAAGAACAGAAGCCAAACAGCAAAATTTCAATGATCATCTCATACTGCTTCTTTACAAAATGTCCTTGCACTTTGTTTTTGAAAGACTTAGCGAAAGTATATATATTTAAAGATGAGCATAAACTTCTAAATATAAATCTATTAAGGGCAAAAGGTAGAGATTATAGGAATGTGTATTGATTCAAATCTAAGAAATACAAAACCAGCCATCAGTGAGGAAAGGGTTTTGGCATGATCTTTAGAATTCTTTTTAATATATGTTCCCATAAAGTTGGCTGTAGAAGCCTTTTTCCTGTGGAATATGGTGTGAGAAGTGTACATTTCAAAAGAGAAGGAAGGAAATGGTCCCATTATGTAATAAAAATCAGAGTTGAGATTGAAGTGACTTTTATAAATCACACATTTTAAGATATATATTTTATTTTTCTGGCTAATAGTCCTAACAGCCAGATAGGTAAAAAGGCACATGCTACCTGGAGACTGGACATATTTACAGTCTATTGCATCCTCTTAAATCTTTGGTTTGCCTGATCTTTGGTATGAGAGATGATTTTGGTAGATTTGGTCTTTAAGATGAACAAATGCCCTGTGGAGATTGCTGGCTTGTGGCTTCTTGGTTCTTAGAGGATGCCTCTTGCCCTGTTTGGTGGTGGTGATGCCCTGCGTCAGCCCCACGACCCCTGTCGCCTCCTTTGTGTGAGCCTACTCACTTCTTAGTCTCAGGTTTCTGAGCAATGCGTTTCCCCCTTAAGCAGGAGTTCTGAACAAAGACAATGGACACTCATCCTCACTGCTCTCTCCTTGTTCCAGGAACAGGGATGTGTGGAATCTCCTTCATGCAACATCTGGAAACTCCAGCCCAGTGCCAGGTGCCTGATACATTGTCGCAGGACTAAGGGATCTTTCTGGAAGGGGTAATAGGCTGAAAGCCTCCCTGTGACCTAAAATACTGAATGTCCCCCCCTTATGGCACTAAACATGCGTGACCAGTGCCAGTGCCTTAAGGGTATAAACAATGCTAGGCTGCTTATCACCCTCACCCCTTTGCTCTTTGGGGTGGTATTGGACTAAATGTGTTTATTTGGCCCTATTTGCAGTATAATTCACCTAACATCTTTTACCTTAAAAAAAAAAACAAAACAAGAGACAAGTTAGTGGGTCTGATGAGCTTGCAGTTGATGGGCTGGGTCCTTGGCAGTGCCAGCATGTCCTGAGGTCACCATAGGTAAGTGTGGCCCTATTCTCTGGAACTAAAGTCATCAACCATACCAGCTCAGCCCTGAAATACAGGACAGTGGGGGTTTCCTACCTGATGCCAACTTCTGTGCTTCTAAATTAAATCTCAGAGTTCTTGACAGGTTTTGGAGAAAAGCACAGGTCCACTAACTTAGATGAACTATGTGAGGGTAACAGCAGGCTGTGCCATGTTAGGAGACCACGAGCCTGACTCAAGGTTGCGCAGGCAGGCCTGGAGCCTGAGCCCTCAGGGGTCATGAGACCTGGAGCTTAGGCATTCTGGGAGGCTTTCATCAGAAAAAAATACAAAAGTTATGAGTTAAAAATACATTAGGCAGAAACCTCAACAAACTCGTAATTTTAAAAGTCAACAGTGTTTGCAAACATTACAATACTCAGAGAAATATTTTTAGTAGCAAACAATCAGACACCTGACCTCCTATTTTCCCCCTGTATTTTTGAGCTTTGCACTCTTTGCTTCTTTCTATGGTGATCTGAGTCTTGCTGTCCAGGGAGAGAGTAATGTAAGAGTTTTTGTTCTGGTGTAGATGGTCTATTAAACTTTGTTGCTGTGTTGTTGTTTACGATTTTAAAAAGTTTCTTTCAGCTTCACAAGTTGCTGTTAGTAATTATTTAGAATTGTTGAATTAAATAAAACCTCTGTCAAACGTATCACAGGTTTTCTTATGGAGTGACAAATCCTAAAATCTCTATGCTGTCATGGCACTTGTTAAATGGTTTGTCACTGACTTCTTTCTGTCAAGCGTTGTAAGTTCTGTGTAATCTTAACCCATAATAGTAATTCTATGTCAAGCGGCACAAAAAGGAAAAAGTGAAATCCTTTTCTGTGTTCATGTGGTTAATTATTCTCTTTGGATGGAGTATCCAGAAATCTAAAGGCCTATGCCTGACTCCTTATGTATGTCTCTTTAAGAATTCCTGTTTTTTCTGTACTTTGAAAATGTTTTAGCTATAATTTGCATCTGTTTATCAAAATAGTTCCTGCTGGCTCCATACAGGAAACAAGCGGAGTGTCCTTGGATGCATTTCTACTTTGCGTGCTGCACATTAGAGCTTTCACTGTGACCAGGGACAAAAGTCACTGTGATCTCCTACCTCTGACCAGGGGAACTTTCTACAGAGTCGTTTCTGCCTCCATGCATTTTAAACCTTGTTTCTCCACTGATACCCACATATTCTAAGTGCCAAGATCTTGGACTTGTTCTTGTCACACATAACCAGCGTTTCTGGCTTTGTTCCTTTCTGTGCCCTCTTGGGATAGGGTGTGCATTTGCAGATGAGATGGGGAAGCCCACTCCTCTCTGAGCTGTGAGACTTTGCTGTTCTACTGATTGAGCCATCACCTACTGGTGACAGGAGAAACAAGCAGCTGCTCTTCAGTTTTCCCTCTAGTCCTACCCAGTCATGGGCGCTGGTTCTTCACATGCTTTTGCTTCTGGGGCAGAGTGCTAGTTGCCTGGCTGGGGAGATGTTAGCATTTTATGCTTTCCTTCCCCAGATGTTTCCCCAAATATGTGGTCTTCACTATGTGAACCCACAAAAGCTCTAAAATAATACCCCCATGATAAAGCAGTTCATGCATATGGAAGAAAACAGTACAAATAATGTAGAAAAAAGGAAAACATTCTATAAATTGTGATAATTGTGATAACTGAAGGTTTTCATGTAATCATTTTCATGTGTGTGCCTTGTATAGGAATTACATCCATCTCTATTTGTTGTTCTATTTCACATATGTCATAGTATGTGTTAGCTTTGTGTCACTATCACAAATACTCTAATTAATTTAGAGAAAAGGTTGGTTTGGCTCACAGTTTTAGAGTCCTCAGTGCAGCTTGGGCAGAACCACAGCTTTTAGGCATCCAGTGCAGACTACGGAGTGCAGCAAAACTGCCCATCTGGTGGCTGGAAGCAAAAAGCCAGAGAAAAAGCAAAAGCCTGAGAAAAAGAGGTTGGGGCCACAGTCCCTTTCATGTGGACACCTCAGTGACACCTGGCGCTGATCAGGCTCTGGATCTTAAAGATGAGCATATGGAAAAGGATTAAATAAAACCAAAGCAAATATGGCTGATGGGGAGCCCAGGAATGTCAGAACTGTCTTGGATCTAAAACAAAAGCTTCTTTGTATTGCAGTATTTGTTAAGTCCTTAGCAATTCAGAGGGGTGCAGGAAGAGGAGAGCACATCTGAGACAAAAGCCCATGAAAATGAGCAGGGCCTTGAGAAGTCAGAACAAAGACACTTAGGCAGTAAATCTTGCTAAGGGGGATTTGGACCCTGTCTCATTTTACCTGAGTTTAAATCAGTGCCCCCCAAATTGCATAGTAGATTGGTGAATGGATGGAGAGAGGACCAGAGTGTCAACACTGGTGTAATACCGCCTGGATTTAAAATTGCTCACACCACTGGTTTTGAATTTCTCTAATTTCAATAAGCAATCCTATAAGATGAGCAAGGGAAGAGTCGTCTATGATGACCATTTTTCAAGTGAGAAAACACTGAGAGCCTTGTGCTTAGCCCTACAGCAGGGTGACCAAGCCTGACTCCTCCATGTTAATGTTGCTGTGCATTCCCGTCACTGAGAAAGCACTGGTGCCCAGACCTTCCCAGACCAGTGGATCGGACTCTTGGGGTGAAGACTGATCGCTGGTGTTTTTAAGCCTCCCTAAAAGATTCCCACGTGCAGCCTCCTGTGCAGGGTGAAGCATGCAGTGCTCCACGAAGAACAGCATGCGGCCTCACTCCTCACTGAGGCTGCCTCTGGTCACTTGCAAGTCTTCCCGGAGCCCAGCGTCAAAAAGGTCCTGTGCCTCTGGTCCTAGGAAGTGAGCTGGGATGCACTCCAGACCATCTGTGCTGGGGAGTGCCATCCAAGTGTCCTTGCTGTTGTACCGTATGCCATTCCTCGTAGTTTCTAGGAAATGTGTTCTCATCACAGACCTGGAAAGATGAGGGCACAAAGAGAGTTAGGGTTAGAGTGTGGCTGACAGCCAGTCATCAAGATGTCAGTCTGCCATGGTGCAGAGAGTATTTCAGAATATTTCTCTAGCAGTGGTTATCTTATCTGAAGAGATGCGGATGATGTACAGCATTTCTAGCTCTATTTGGGGCCATCTCTACACAAACTCAAGCTGTCGCCTTTTAGTTTGCTGGGTGTGATTGCTCACTGATTATATCAATTTGAGTTACAAATGTCCAACTAAACTGGATTCACACAGTTCAGGCGTGGCTGAATGGGTTTACTGAGGACAGAAGACTCAGCCTGGGTTTGAGTGGCACCAACCAATAGACCTGGAGTCTGAATGGAATAAAAAGGGAAGGATAAAAGGATAAAATGGGATAAAAGGAGGCGCCCCAGTCTTCTTTGTCACCTTGGACATTATCACCTGGCTTCCAGAATAGACTCTTCAGCCTCCAGGGCAGACCCTTCAGCCTCCTGATACCAACTCCTCATAAGACACTGCAGTGAGCTCCAGGCCTTCAACTGATCCTTTGGATCTCCAGTGCATGGTCAGACCTTTAGCCCTCTTCCACACCTGACTCTGACGGCAGACTCTGCGGGGAGCCATTGTAAGCCTATCTTGTAAATCCTAATATATTTTTATATCTCACATTAAATTTGTTTCTCTAGGAAACACTACCTGATACACAGATTTTAAAATTGACTCTCAAAGCTTCTAGTTGAAATGGGAAAGTAAAGGCAAAGCCTGGATGTGGCTCCTTGGGGACTGTTTTAGTTGCCTGGCCTCCTAGATTGAAATGCTGCAGCCTACGTGGTTTAAACAGGAATTTGTCACATAGTTCCAGAGTCTGGGAGTCTGAGATCAAGTTGTCAGCAGGGTGGCTTCTTGCAAGGCCTCTCTCCTCGGCTGGCAGAGGTTACATTCTCGTTGTGTTCCGGTGTGGTCTTTCCTCTGTGTGTGCACATCCCTGGTGTCTTTGTCCAAAGTTCCTCTCCCGTAGAAACACCTGCCAGACTGGACTGGGACACCCTGAGGGCTTCATAGGAACCACTCAGCTCTCTCAAGCGTTCAAGGCCCTGCCTCCAAGCACAATCTCATTCTGAGGCACTGCGGACAGTTAGGCTTCAGTGGTTAGGGCTGGGGACAGTGGGGTGCACAGACTACAGAGCATAACAAGGCTGACCCGGCCTGGTTATCAGGAACGCAGGCTGGGGTGGAAACAGTCTCAACCAGGGACAGTTTTCACCCTGAGGGGACTTTTTTGCACTGTCTGGAGGTATTTTTGTTGACATAACCAGGATGCAGGATAGGGAATGGCATCTGCTGGTAGAGAGAGGGCAGCACACAACTATCCCTTCCCCTGCACTGACAAAGAGCTACCTGGGCTAAGAGGCCATGGATCTGTTACTGAGCTGGAGATCTGGCTGGAGAGGCCTCCGGTTGTGTCCCTGATGGGACGTCTGCTACATGTGTAACCTCAGGACGTGCTCAGTTGTGGGAGCATCTCACTGCAGATCCTTGCGGTGGGTTACATGGACTCCATTGCAGCTCTTAGCACGGAGCCTTGCTTCTTGGAGGCTCTCGGCAACCTTGAGTGCTTTATAGATTTCTCACCTGCAGATGCCCGCAGAGCCCAGGAGGAGTTAGCATTCAGCCACATCTAGCACCGGAAGGTGAAGGACCCGAGCCAGGCAGGTAGGTAATTTGGGCCACAAGAGAGCAGAAATCATGACTTGCAGGAAGAGTTTGGTTTCCACACTGTCTTTGGCTGTTTTCCAGTTTCAAATGTGTCTCTTTCCTTGGGTGAAATACGGCTTGAATTAGGGGAGGCCCCTTCTCTGAATGTAAAAGGTTACGTCATGCGTTTCCAGTATCTATGCCTCTGCTTCTTCCTTGAAATCATTTAGAAAAAGGTTGTGGGCTGCACGCGATGGAGAGCTTGCCGAGTGTCAGGTCCCCAGGGAGAGGAGGAGGGAGGAAGCGCTTGCAGAGGAGAGGACTGACACGTGCCCATGTCCTGGGGTTTCTGCTGATTAGAAGGAGTCAGAATCCATCTCCATATTCAAGCTGTGCTGCTCCTTCACGGAAAGACTCCTCTGGGCGCTAGGTCAGGGCTCCGTGCTCTCTTTCCTTGCTTTCCCCCACCCTCCCCAACCCTGCTCCACAAAACTGCACAGGCCAGATGTGGGAGGTTTGGGGCTTTGACAAAGGCAGGGCACAGGCTTCACCTGAGGCTCCGGCACAGAGGAGCCTGCATTTGAACAAGACCCTGGGCTCCTTCCTCAGGGCTGGGGAGATGCTCCAGCTTTGCTGCTCTCTCTCCCCTCACTGGAATCTCAGCTGTCGCCTTTGTTCAATGGCTCTGTGGGACCGTGTCTTTCACTGCAAGTCATGTTCAGTCCTTTGGGTCTGACTGGCCTAGATAAATGTTAGGTGTCAGCTGTCCTCCAAGCTAGGGTATGACAGTGCTGTTCTTCTCATGTGTATTAGAAAATAAACTGAATCTTTTCTTTTCTTTTCTTTTTATTTCTTTTCTTTTTTTCTTTTCCTTTTTTCCCTTCTTCCACACTGGGGATTGAACCCAGAGTCTTTGTACTGAGCTACATTCCCAACCTTTTTATTTTTTATTTTTTTATTTTGAGGGAGAGGCTGCTGAGTAGTTCAGGCTGTCTTGGAACTTGTGATTCTCCTGCTTCATCTTCTTGAGTAGCTTGGATTGCTGGTGTGCACACTGCACCTGGTGAAAAAGTTGCTTTTGCAATAACTTTGTGAGGATAAAGAGAAGTCATTTTAGTAGGATTCAGTGTTAATAAGGATCTCCATTAACTGAGCATCTACTATGTAATCACACTTGTGTTCGCAAATTAGTCCTCACAGAGGTCTGTGAAGCAGATGTTTTGTCTCTGTGTATAGATTCAGAATGGAGGTGATACTGAGCAGTAATTCCAGGGGTTCCTCTCTCCCCATCACCACCACCAGGTCACCTATTGAAAATTAATCTAATAAATAATAATGCACTGATGTCATTAAGGTTGTGCATAATAAATAAAATTGTGCATTCTTCACTTTTCATCTAGACACTTTCCTCACCCACTCCACCCATCTCCACTGCTCCATTTCTGGCCTTCCAGGGCTTCGGAGATTCTACCAGAAGCTATGGAGGAGAAGTTGCCACTGGGAAGGCTTGGGAAATGTCCTGCAATGCTTTGAGGGCCTTCCAAGGAAATCTCTCAGGTGACTGTTCGTATCAGCTCCTGCACAGACCTACACAGAAGGGTTTGGTTGGGTGTCCTGGGTCACACTGTTCCCTTCAGCACCATTCTGCAACGTGACAGATGGAGCCATGAGGCCCCATGTAGACAGGAGCATCAGCATCCACTGCAATAGAGTTGTAATTTAAAAGGCCACCATGATTCTGGCAAGCAGTGAGTTCTTTCTCTACTCGGTTGGAGCAGAATAAGGGCCCTGTACTACCTCTGTGAGCAGAGAAGGTGATAGGAAGACCCCAGGTGGGGTGAGGTCCAGATGCCCTTCCAAAGACAGCAAAAAGAGCCAGGGCTGTGTACCCACAACATGGGAATCCTGGCCTTGCAGTTTCCTGGAAGCCAGGTCTCAGAAAAGTTAGTCCACCTCACTGAGCTTTGTGTTTGTGCCTTCATAGAATGTTGATAAATACAACATGTGCAGATTTCCACAACCATGTGCTCAGTTTGCTCATCTGGAAAGCGGGGTAACAATGCTGTGAGACTCAGAGAGAGGCTGTGGGGACCACGCTAGCCCAGTGCCAGGCATATAGCTCAGCTGCTCTCCTTTGCATTTACACTTAAATCCAACACCAGTGCGTCCAGATGGATGAGGATGTGAAGTGGCAAAAGTAAGAGCAGGGTCTCCCTTTGAGAAGGGAGGCTGGGCTTTTTAAATTTTAAAATATTGGGGCTGGGGATTTAGCTCAGTGGCAAAGCGCTTGCCTGGCAAGTGTAAGGTCATGAGTTCGATTCCTGGTACTGGAAGAAAAGTAAATAAATAAATGAATTTTAAAATATTAACTGACTAATAAAGATGGAGTATATTCAAGGTGTGTGGTGTGATGATCTCATACACCTACATGTCGTGGAATGATCCTGGTGGTCAAGTTAATGAACGCACCCATCACTGCGGTACTGTGCTTAGACCCCAGAATTGTTCATAGCGGGAATTGAAGATTACACCATCATCTCCCCCTTTCCTTCTCCGCCCAGCTTCTTATAACCATCATTCCTCTCTCTCATTCTATCGGGCCAACTCTTCGATTGCACATGTAAGAGAGATAATGCAGGGTTTGTCTTTCTGGGTCTGGGTTATGTCACTAAGCATGAGGTCCTCCAGGTTCACCCCTGTTTTATCTTTATGGCTGAGTAATATTCTACTGTACACAGATACCACAATCTTTTATCCATTCACCAACTGATGGGCATTCAAGCTGCTTACACATCTTGGTTATTGGGAACAATGCTGCCGTGAACATGGGATGCAGATATCTCTCTGAGCTGCTGATTCTGTTTCTTTTGGATGTATATCTAGAAGTGAGATTTGTAAGAACACATGGTAATAGTTTTATTTTTAATTTTTTGAAAAACCTCATTACCATTTTCTAGGGTGGATGTGATGATGTACATTCCCAGCAAGAGTGTGTCAGATTCCCTTTCCTGCATCTGCTGTAGAACTTGTAAGTTCCTGTTTTTTCATAGTACCTGTCCTCACAGGTGTGAGTGGTATTTCACTGGAGTTTTGATTTGCATTTCTCTGATGACCTGAGATGATGAACATTGTCCATATCTATTGGCCATTTCTATACCTTCTTTGGAGAGACGTCTAACCAGGTCCCTTGTCCCAATTATTAACTGCATCGTTAGTTTCTTGGGCCCCTGTGCAGATATACAAGACAGGATATGGGATGTGGCACAGACTCAGCTCCCATGATAGCTAATTCTCATGACCCAGTGGTCCTGAGGGCTAAAACATGAAAATTATCCCACTGAGGAACATGAAAGGACCTGTTGCATCAGAATGGCTTCCATGTTAGCCTGAGTCTTTGTGCCTGGTGCTGTCTGCCTTCCTCTGTGCTGAAGCACCCAGGGTGGAGGTCCAAGACATCATCCAGATGCATCAAATAGGAAGATGTTCCCAGAAACCAGACAGCCTGGGGTGACCCCTAGTCAAGGGCAGCCCAGCTCCACCACTGATGAAAGTGGTCAGACTCCCTCATGATTTGCTTGTCTGGAAAGTGGGGTAACAAAGCTGTGAGACCCAAAAAGAGGCCGTGGAGACCACACTAGCCCAGTGGGAGGCACACAGCTCAATGCTCTTATTTGCATTTACACTTAAATCCAACATCAGTGCGTCCAATGGATGAGGATGCTGTGAAGTGGCCTATAAAGGCAGCAGGGTCTCTCTTTGAGAAGGCATCTAATGAGTAGGGGAGTCTGTCAGTGTGGGGTGCTTAAGAAGGAGTCCTCAGTGCCCTGGAGATCCAGGGACTTGGCACAGGGAAGGAATTTACCTGGGGAGCCTATGGCACCGTAGAACAGAGGGCTTTTCTCCTGAGCCTCAACTTCTTCTCTATGAAAGCTGAGTGTCTACTCTCCAACTTCCCTGCTGCCATATTGCCTTTCCCATGATTTCCATGACAATGTGATAGATACCATTTGGATGTTTGCAAATTTGGCTCCACTTTGATGACTTGCTTCTCCATGTTTTAGCAATATGTGTGAGAAGAGTTTCTTAGGCAGGAAGCTGTAAGGAAGGATATTGCAAAAGTAACTTCTTTAAAGACACATGTATTATAGGAGCTGTGATGCTTGTGCTCTCTGCTTGCTGATTTTGAAGACATAGGAATAGAAATAAGACCTTTGTGATGGTAATTTAACATGTACTCTCTTTGCTCCTGTTGCTTATGACCCATGGGAAGCTGTGCTTTAATTCAGGGGTTGGGTACTGTAATTCTGTCTAGAGTCACCAGTTAAGGATAAAGCATTCTGAGGGGTGAAAGAGTAGAATGGAGTGAACTCTGAAAGAAGTCATGTCCTGTTTATCTGCAAATAGTTTAGGAATAAGAAACAAGAAATGCAGAAAATATGATACGCTATCTTAGATTGTTTCTAAGGCAAATGCTTTATAAGAGGAGAACTGATCTTTTCCTTACTGTTAATTGCTTCATCCTTTACAAGTCCAGTGGGCACTTTTAGCAGGGATGATGCATATCCCAGAATTCCAAGTTTGTCCACATTGTGGGATACAGCCTCTTACTCTCTGAGTTTTTTGCATAAAGGTGATTTGTTGGTTCATGAGCTGATTCAGTCAATCATTCCAAACATCTGCTGAGCATCTAACATGCAAAGGGCAGCACTGAGAAGGAACAGCAGACACAGACAAGGACATGCATCAACTAGAACAATGAGGAGATCCCAGCACAGCTTGCGGTCAGGGAGCAGGGCTCCCCACCTGCTTTGTGCTGTCAGGGACTTTCCAAAAGGTGAGAGTTGAGCTGACCCTTGAGGAACAAGAAAGAATTGTCAGTGAAGTCTTGATGTAGTAAATGAGAGGAAAGAACACATGTCAAGCCACAGGCAAGAAAGTGTGGTGGTTTGTGGATCAAAACTGGAAGGAAAAGCTTTTCCTGGGGCAGTGACCATTAATTAAATGCAACTTAGTGCCACAAAAGACAGAAAGAGCCCCAGTCCTGTGGCTTTTCAATAGATTCAGGCTTCCACACATTTCAAGACTTGTTTTCATGTTAACCCACTTGGAGAAGGGGTATTGTTCTTCAAAGTCAGAACAGTGCTCAACATTCCATCCTCTTGTAACCAGTGGTGCAGCTGAAGCATTCTTTGTCTTATAGTCATGATCCATGACAGTCACATCCCCAAGAATAACAGTCTCCAAAGAAATATGGACAAATTCATCTCCACATCTATATCAGTTCTCAGTTACCTAAATAAATATCCACCCCATTAAATTACTTTCTCTGTCAGTGTCAGCAACAGAAGAAGTTCCTGGGAACATTTGTTTGAAGTTAGAAGTGAAGACCAGAGGGATGGGTGGGATGGAAGAAAAATTTCTTACATAGTTAAAATTTCAGTGCTGTGAAGTAAGGGGAGGATTTCTGAACACCAAGGGAAAAGTATTTGGCCTCAGGCTGTGAACAGGTGTCTTAGTCACCTGGGAAATCAGAAAGGGAAAAGTTAACAAGCATAAGATTCATTATAGCACCTGTCCGTTCAGGTCAGTTGGGAGCATTGTGACTGTTTTGCAGGTGGCTTTTTAAGCTCTCTCTAATCTCTAGTGAATCTCCTTTCATTTTATTCTATTATTCCATTTTATCAGTGTATGTATATATTACAGAATAGTGATGTTTGTCTTGGGGAACTGGTCCATATGTGCACATCTTGTGCATTTTCTGTCCCTTTATCCCTGTTAAAACATATGTCTAGATGTCCCCACAAAACCTCAAGTAGTCTTAGATGGGGTTTTTTGGACGTGGCTGGATCTAGGGTGTGTGAATATGGATTAAGGGTATGATACTAAAAGTAAGAGTGTGTAGTACTAAATTAGCCCACTGATTGGAATTAGCATAGTTCTGGGTGTGACTGAATGGATTTATTGAAGAAAGAAGCTCCACCCTGGGTGAGGTGGTACCACCCAAAAGGCTTGTAGCCTGGGTGAGGTAAAAGATGGAAGGTAGGCTGCTACTGCTTCCCTGCCTTTTACCTGCCACACCATGAACTGTTTCTCCTCTGTGATTCCCCTCTGTCATGCTGACCTGCCTTTGAGCCAGCTATTATGGATTGTAACCTTTACAAACTGTGAGCTGAAATAAACCTTTCCTCATTTAACTTTTGGGTGTGGGGTATTTTGTCTCAGCAACAGGAAAAGTAACTAAGACAACCCTATTTCCCCTTTTCTTCCCCCTCTCCAGCCCCCTTTCCTGTCTTTAGATGTCTACCCTCTAGGGTCCTATCATTGTCCCTTTATTTTATTCATTAACATTTTAAATTTCTCTTATAAGAGAAAGCACTTGATATTTAACTTTCTGAGTCTGGCTTTTATGCTCAGCCCGATGGTCCCAAGGTGAACATGGATGAAACATGAAGATCCTTTCTCCACCCTCATGCAGTGGCTGTGACTCCCTAACCTCAGCAGAGGGTATTACGGGTAAAGTAAAGGTGGTGAGGTGGAGTGTGTTCAGGGGCCCTTGTCTTTCTGTCTGCCCTTTAGTAAATGTAATAACCAATGTCACAGTGGGGTTGACTGGCACTGTATCCCATCAGACAGGTTCTGGATGAGGAAATTTCTTTAAAGGAATGTAACCAGCTTGCCAATGCTGCCTAGCTGGTGACAGACAGAGATGGATTTGAAGCTGGGAAGTCTGACATTTAAATCCTGTTTCCACCCTGCACAACATCCCCAGTGGCATCTTGACTTGTAGTGTGGGATAGGATATGTGTTCAGCCTCTTAGATTCCTTGATCTAATTTTTTATAGCACATTCCTGGAATATACTGAAACAATAGTTATCCAAAAAGAAAGAGGTAGATAGAGAAGCAGAAAGCCTCTGAGATGCTTGCCTGAGGTGCAGTCCCTGGGACAGAGGTATCCATGAATTTTGTGATGGTAACAAGGTAGTCTAGAGCAGGATACCCATCCTGCCTGGCCTGCAGTTGTGAGACACAGGAGACCCCATGCTCTCTAGGGTTTTGCTCAGATTTCTGGTCTATAAATCCTATTCACACTACAAACAGAGGAGGAGAGGTGGTGCTGGGGACATTCGGAGGCTTCTTAGTGGGGTCTGATTTGGTCTGGGGTTTCCATTACAGAGATATGTTAATTGCCCTCTGTTGGCTACAGTTATCAAAACCCAAGCTGAGTGCAGTGCATGTTTACTAGGGATTTATTGATTGCATAGCTCAGCTACATCCTGAACTCTGAAGTTTCAGAGGCATCTGAGCTTGGCAGGGAGGGACGGGGGAAGGGATCCTTCCACTGGGACACTGAGAGCCCCTCAACTCTTCCTCCTGGGCCTCTCCTCTCTGCCTCTCTAGGAAGTGTGTCTCCTCTTTGTGCAGAATGTCTTTCCTGATCACCTGTCCATTCCATTCATTAGAAAGTGACTCTCTCTTGGATCTGATTCACATTTTTCAGGGACTGATTTTCTTAGCTTGGGTCTCATGGAACTGATGCATTGTAGCCAGAGGGTGGGATCACGTAGTAGCAGTAGGCATGCTCCCATGTGTCTTTGAGGACAGAGATACCATCTGCCATGATTAAGCAGATTGAGTCATTCTGGAGAATTAGATCCTTGGTTCCCACTTACCCATGGTGATAGCGATGATGAGGAGACATTGAAGGACTCTGATGCTCTCAAGGCAGTGACTAAAGGCATTAAGCATGGAACACAGATCTTAGCTTTTGGCCTCTTGACCTACTTGACTGTATTGCATTAGAGCTAATTAGAGAATCAAATAAGTGCTTTGAGTGGACTCTAACTGCTTTGAAACAATCCTAAGTTCCAGAAGAGAAATCTAAAAGACTTATTCTCACTTCCTTCCCTCAAAGATACAAACATTTTTTCTATACATATTTAATTGACCAAAGTAGAATTAGATTGTAATTGTCCTCATCCACAGTAGGCTTCCATTCAAACCCTAACTTTATACAACTGTCAGAGGAGATTTTATCAAATAGTTTTAGAGGCAAGCCCTACATATATCCCACATTCCTTGGAGATCTTAAAGCTCTTGTCTCCCCATCCTCAGGCAGGGCTTCCAGTTACAATGGTGGCTTTCATGAAGGATGTTCCATCGCCACCAATGGGTGGGGTCTTGTTTGAGGGCCCTGGGCACTGGGACCTTGGAAGACTTTTCTTTGTGGGAAACTTAGCTCTGATGTGTTCCGTCATGCTTGATGGAGTTGTTTATGGGCCACTTCCTTTCAACCCCAACCAGAAGATCCCCTGGCTGCCTTTCACAAGCTATTAAAAACACTCTTTCCTGTGTATGCAGCATCGAACCATTTATTTTGAATATCACATACTTGGAAAAGCATTCAAAATAGAAAGTGATGGCTTTGGGGGATTCTGACTGTGCCCCAAGTAAACTAGATCTGTAATCTGAAACATGCTCACATTATGCAGGAATGAGGACCGTAGTCTTTTGCCACAGGTTTTTTCAATACTTGAAAAGTCCATTTTTCTGTTTTCAGGGAATTGTGTTTTGATTTCTGCTTTCCACAGACAGTAGCAGACACTCGCCTCTCTTAATCATTCATGACCTCCCCTCGCTGATTTTATTTTGGCTCCCAAGAGTTTTGCTTTCTCCAAAAATACCCTCCAGACCATACAGCATTTTTCTCAGCATTGCTAAAACCAATGCAATCTTTTGAGGAACTTCATTCTTATGGGTTTATGAGGTACTTTCTAGAACATTTTATCATTTGAGCCCCTCATAAACCCTGTGAAGTAGTTATTCTTCTCTTCACTTCCAAGATGAGGAGACTGACCTTCAGAGGTTCCTGAAGGTCATGCAAGGTGACATTAGTGCTGGAGCCTCTGTCTGCAGGGCCTGTCCTCCTTGATCATTCATTCATTCATTCATGCATGCATGTATTTATACATTCATTCATCCACAGTCAGTCATTTCATTCCAGTGATATGGCAGCTAGTCCTGTCCCTGCCTAGAGAGCCTGGAGAAGCTCTTGGAAATCTGACAAGTGCCACAGCCAAGTCTCTCCAAAGAGACCTGGGTTTGCTCAGAGAAGCAGAAGGAACTGTGATTGTGTCTGTGGCACTGCACTGTCCAAGCTATGTGAGGCCTCAGTCCTGCATGGTGCCAGGCCTGGTACCTTTCCCTGGAGGCTAAATCCAAGCTCAGGCCACAGACATGGGCAGGAGGGGCTCTTCGCTCTGCTGTTTGACTCCACCCACGGTGTTTTGTCCATGATACCTTGTCCATGTCAACACATGTGCTTCCTCCCTCTCATCTCATCCTTCACGCAGGTCCTTAGTGGCTGCTGCTTCTATTTCTCCCAGGAGAGACAGTTCTATATCTTTTCCAGTGGACATCTAGAAAGGGTCACAGGACAGGCTGAAGCAAGGTACTGACCTTGGAAGCATGGTATTAAAATGGGTGTCAGAAAACTCAATAATCGAATAGTATCTCAATGCAAGTATGTTGATAGAAGACAAACCTCATGGGGAACAGGATGTCTTGATTTTAGAAAATGATCAAATACATTAGTGTCTGAAGAGGCAGCAGAAGCCTGAGGCAAAGGCACTGTCAGAATGCAGGGGCCCTGGACCCAACCTGGGACTCAGTCTCTCCTTGGATTTCTTATTCCCAAAGACCTTAGAATTCTCACATCTTCCTCTGCAGGTCTCTCAGGAAAGCTCCTTGCTTTCTTTGGAGTACACTTCCCTGCTCCTCCCCATCAGAAAACCCAGCTTCTGAGGTCCAAAGAGACCTCAGAGTCTGGAGAAGCAGCTCAGAGAGCTTCCTGTGGACATGGCCATTCAGGACATAGAAGCCTGCAAGCCTACCTGGCCTTAGGACTGGTGCCCGTCTCAAGACCTAGCAGCAGTGTCTAGAGGCTACTCAGTGAGCCCAGAGCCGGGGTTCACAGGTATGTTCCGTTACCGCCCCTAGCTGTTCCTGACTAATTTGTATCGATGATAAATATGTTTAGTTTATTATCACATCTCTGTCATAGACTTGGAAATGCCTTACAGATATTAATTCTGTCAAAGTACAGGGGAGTGTTTGGTGTCACTAGACCAGTGGATGTGCTTGGTCAGGCCAATTTTTGGTTGTTAATTAGACCCAAAAAGAGAGAGAGCTGCTGGGCACCCCCATGCTCAGAGCAAAGGGGCTGGGGTCTGCTTCTCACGGAGGTCCCAGGTCAGCTGGGTGAGGGACTGCACAGGAGAGGCTATCTCCTGTAGGTACACATGTCCCACAGCCTGCCTTCTTCCCACCTGTGCCCTCTGCTTGCCCTGGCAGTGGGGCCCCATGAACCTGACATGATGCCACTCTCTTGGACCTTCTGCCCCTGTTCTATGCCTCAGGTCTGGCCTCCAAGACAATCCCCCTGAGGCAGGATGGACCCAAGGGTAGGGACAAGATGAATCCTGCTCTGGGTCTCTGAGGCTGGGCTCCTGCAGCCCTTTTGACAGGGAAGCAGGACTCGTTGTTGAGTCTTACTGAAACAGTTGCAGTGTTTTGTTCCTGGAGCCATCAATGGTCCCATAGTTGCATAGGGAGTTTCCATTTAAAGGGACTGCATTTCCGATCCCAAGGTGGCCTGAGTCATCATTTAAGTACTATGATCTCACAGCAAAGGGAATATGTCATCATTTGTAAAATGAAAGTCAGAATATTTTAACATCCACAACAACTGTGCTTATTTATGGGGAACAGTGATATTTTAGTGCGTGGATGCTATGTGGAACAATGGGACCAGAGTTGTCCGCACCACCTCTCATGTTTGCCGATTCTTCCTGTTGAGAGCAGCCACACCCTCTCAGTCAGCTGAGAGGATGAAATCCCATTGTCTTGGGCACTGAAGACATTGGAAGTCGCTTCTTCTATTAACTGCACCTTATGTCCATTAACCTTCTTGAGAAAAGCTATTTAAACCAGGAGTCTCTGGGAAACTCAGTATGAGTTTACATCTTTGATGCATTCTGTATTTAAAAAGTATTTGTTAGTTTAATGCTATATTGGGACTTACCTTGCTTTTATGAGTAGCAGTGATACAAGGGAGATTGGAAGATCAGGGATGATAAGGCAAACTGGGTAGTGCGAGCATACTGCTGCACAGTCGTGTTGACGCAGCCTGTAATTCCTGGGGTAATTTGATCCTGGAATGTCCCGTTCAGTCCAGGCCTACTGATTGAAGTCAGCTGTCCTTGGCTTGTGCTTTCAGAGTTAGTGGATGGATTTTACACAAGGACTAGCACGTGAATGTGTGCTTTGAGTACTTCTGGGGACTCTTTAGTCTCTGAAAGGTAGCAGTAGAGACGGGGCCGAGTGCGTCAGGAGCTCCCCAAAAGCAGAAGACCCAGGACTGATCTTGTCACTGGCCTTGGGATCTGAGCAGGAGCCCCCCGGAAGGACCACATCAGTGAGGGCCAGCTGAGAACAGCAGTGCAGTGGGTGTAGCCACTGTATAAAGAAGACAAAAGTGGCCTCTCTCCAGTGCATTTCCCTGCCTCGGCCGTTTCTGTCATTCCCATTGCACTGCGATTTGAAAAGTAGAACCTCTTGTGAGATGCCACCTGCATGCCTGTCTCCGGGTTTTGTGTCTGCCCAGCTCCCCTTTTCCATTCATTGGAACACATGTCCCTTTCCAGTTATTCTGTGCTCACCTTAAGAATGACAGCCACACATTGCCCACAGATTAAACAAGATAAGACTTTTTCTTCCAGCCTGTTTCTAGTACTTTGTTTTTTGTGAACTGATGTGTGCTCCATGCCTTTCACTTCCAAAATGCACAGCAAACCAGGAAAAGGAACCTATGAATAGCCCTGTACCCAGCCCAGACCCAACCCCGGTACTCAACCTCATTCTCAGAGGTTGGCCCTCCTGGGAGCTGCAGGAACCACACAGTGAAATTGTGAGAGAGCTACACAGAGCATTGTCTTTGGGGTCTCGGGAGGGCAGGCTACTTGGGGAAAAGACCACATTGCTTTGGAAGCTGGCTGGAAGGTAAGGCAGTCATCAGTCATGAGTGATGGGTTCATGTCAGAAGTAGCAGGCCCTCAATTCCTCCCACATAAGCTGTCTGGTGGGATTGCTGGCTTCACAGAAAGATAAATGAATTCTAGTCTTTCAGCACTCCATAGCACGACGTAAACCTGAGGTCACAGTTTTCAAGAAGTCATAATGAGGTATCCTTTGTGCTGGTTGGGATGGGACATTTAGGGGCTCTGGAATATCAGGCCCTGATTGAAAATGTGTTTAGACACTTCTTAGTGGTGCTAGCTTGGGCAACATACTTGATTTCTCTGAGCCTTCATTTCCCCCATCTGTGAAATGGGTAGGAGGAGAAGGTCACCCTTCTCATAAGCTTTGCTGCACGGAGAAAAGGAGATAAAGCCGATAACTGGGCTGATGTGAGTCCACCCTCTCACACCTGCCACCCCTTTCATATTTATGTTATAAGTTTTTTTTTAAAAAAAGTGATGTGACTAAACTGAATAATAGTTTCCAAGCAGGGTTTGTTCAATAACAATATTATCAATTTAGATACTTAATGTTTAAAAAGAAGCATAATGGATGAATAACTTCCTTTGTGTAAAACTTGCTTTCTTTTGGATCTTGAACACCCCTAAAGGCCCATGTGTGAAAGGCATGGTCCCCAGCCTGTGGCACTGTTGGCAGAGGAAAGTCTTCAGGAGGTGGGGCCTAGAGGGAGAAAGTGAGGTCATTGTGGGTGTGGTCTAGAAGGGGCCATTGGGTCTTTACCCCTTTTTGTGTCTCCTTGCTTTCTCTTTGCCTTTAGTTGAGCAGTGTCCCCTGTCATGCATTCCTGCTACCATGTCCTGTGCCACCAAGGCCCAGGTGTTGTCCATGTCACCAAGATCTGACACTGTGAGTCAAAATATAGTTTTCTTCCTGATTAGGTAGATATGTCTTAGATATTTTCAGGGTGACTGAAATGCTAACAACATTTCAGTTTTTATCTATCTCTGCCTGTTTTAGTTAAGGACTTTGTCTCTGGCATGTGCATCTTGAATGTGGACTGTGGTTTATAGTCTAGACAGCTAGCACATTAAGAAAATGAACCAGCATTGATTAAACCACCTTGACTGCCTTACAACTCTTTCTCATTTGATAGTCAAGAAGTCTGAGAAACTTGAAGCATCCTAGAGATTTCTGACAAAGAAATTTCTCTTCCAATTTGGAACTGCATGCAATGGCACTCATCCCACAGGTCATTTGCCTCTGTGCCTCGACTTTACCTCCCTCAAAGAAGGGCACTGCTCAGAATCCAGTGTGCTTCTGGGAGTCATATTTGCTACAATAATCAAATCTTGATGTTTCAGGATTAGGAATATGTGGAATACATGTGAAATCCATCTGGAATCTCAAAATCTTATTGTAACGACTGATTCAGATTTCCCCTCATATCAAATAACTTTTAAAACTGCTGAGGGAAAGTGAAACAGTTAGACATAAGGTTTCCCCCTTACTTTCATCTTGCAAGCCCTTGGGAACCAGCTATGCAGAAGATCAAGCAGGATAAAACCAGAAGGCGGGAGAAAGAGCCCAGTGAGGGAGCCACACTGAAGTCTGCAGGTTGCCCTCCATATAGACTCGGGCAGAGGATGCTGGTGTCCTTAACCTTGCAACTCCTTTCCTGAGCAGGAACCAGACAGGAACAACAGCAGCAGAAGCACATCCTGCACATGCAAGTTCAAATGTGAAAAGGACTGATTGAAAGTTTTCTAATTCCACTTTTTCATATTCATTATTTGCAATTTCTAATGCATCTTAGTAGCATTCTTAAAAAAGAATAGCATTCATTTAAAAAATCTCTGCTTTGTAACTTCTAGGATGGCTTAGCAGCTTTTTCTGTAGTCCTAGGATGGAACCCAGGGCCTTGTGCAAGCCGGGTGAGCACATACCACTGGCAACACCCAGCCCAGCTTGGCCGCTCTTATTATCCCTTCATACTTTCTTTGTTTGCTTTTCAGTTTCTAAAAGTTTTTTTCCAATTTATGTTTAGCCATTTGCAAGAAATTAAGGATATTACAAACAAAAGGTAAATAAATCCAAAAGAACCATAAAGAGAAACCAGTATAGGTAAAGCTGTGAGGAATGCCTATTTTGGTAAGTGTAATGATTATTTCCACAAATTTAATTGCACAGTATTTTACTTTTGTGCACAGTTTTGGCTGGGAATTCCTGAGAAGGTCACTAATATGTTACTTTTGAGATAGTGAAATGTTGATAAATAAAAAGCTGATATTTATCTACACAATTTCTGATAATTTGAGCATTTTAATAGGTATTTCCATGCTTTCTCTTGTTAATGAATACACACTTAGACAATGTAGAGCCCTCTACATAAAGCTGGAATGACTGGTGGAAAAATGTGCTTTAAGTTCATTTATTTATTTTTAAAAGAAAAGTATGCCAGGTACGGTGATGCATGTTTATAAACCCAGCACCCTGGGAGGCTGAGGCGGGAGGATCACAAATTCCAGGGAAACCTGGGCAACTGAATGACTTGGTAAGACCTGTCACATAATAAAAAATATAAAAAGGGATGGGGATGTAGATCAGCATGAAAGCTGTGGGTTCAACCTTCTGTGTCTCCCCTAAATTAAAGTACTTAGAGAATGATGAAGTAAGTCCAGGGATGGTGGCGCACACCTGTAATCCCAGCGCTAGGGGGCGCTGCGGCCAGCCTGGGTAACAGAGTGAGTTGAAGGCCAGCCTGAACTGCACAGCAAGACCCTGTCTCAAAAAAAAAAAAAAAAAGAAAATGTTGAAGTACCTAAAGAAAATTTAAAATGTTAACTATAAATAAAATAATTCTAGGATTCATAGATGTCATCAATATGTGAATTACTGACCAAAACCAAGAAATTTTGGATCACTTTACTTTTAATTGGTTTGCTTACTACTGGAGATTGAAGTCTCAAAAAATTATGCCAGATTAGGCACATTTAGAAAAATAAAATAGGTCAAACCCAAAATGCATAAAAAATTCAAGAATACACATAAAATATTCAAGAATACAATACAATACAATATTCAAGAATTCAAGAATACACATAAAATTTTGAGATGTTTTCTAGATTAAAAACCTGCAAAAATATATAAAAACACACAAGCAAGGGAATCAATCCTGCTTAATCATGTACAAAATCGCTCAATGCATACAAAAATATTAGGTCTGGAAATAATCATTTTTACTTACTCATTTGACCAGTTTGTTACTTCAAACATATTTTAAAACTGATTCATGCAGAGTCATCATTTCTTACTGTACAAGATGGCAAGTCATGGCGGAAATGGAGGTTTGTGAAGTGACTGGGTCAAAATAGGCAAAGCGTAGTTTCCAATATTTTCAGTGACTTAAAGAACTTGATAGTAGGACAAAAGTTATAACAAAAAAGGACAACAGACTTAAATAAACTTTGGTTTGGAGAGTTGCTAGGCAACTGATAGTCGGGCTCAGCCTTTACATAGTGTGCCTGATATTTGAGGACCCAATGACATTGGTCTCATTGGCAAATACGATCAGTATATTCAGTGATTCAGCTCAAAACCTTGTTGACTGACTTCCAGTTCAGTAGAGAATGTGTAGCAAGCCTTGTTGGAGGAGGCCCAGTGGGACCCAGGAGTCCTGAGGTGGTGCCTGCCTTCTCCCTTGCATCCTGCTGTCCCCTTGGGGTGAGCAACATGTATACCATTTCCTGAAGAACTGACCAAAAAAGTCAGGGTCTGGGATGAAATTCATATTCAATAAATACACACATTATTGGCTGAGCCAGCTAATGTAGCAGGATTCTTTCTCCTGTTTCTTAAAATAACACTTGTTTTTGTACAGTTAATTACTCCCTTTCTTACTCCAAAGAGGACGGTCAGGTCTGGCCACTCACTGCCTGCCTGTCATCCTGGGGACTCTGTCCTCTCCTCTCTGGTTCTGTCACCCACTGTCTGGTCCAGACCCTCCTTCACTTTTAGGCCTCCTCCTTCATTTGGTCAAACATATTCTCTGGCAGCATCTTGAGAAAAAAAGTGAGTGGAACATTTTGGGGGGGCAGGGAGACTTTACATGTCTTAAATTGTCTATATTTTTTTCTTGCACCTGATCAATTATTTGCCAAGATGCAAGATTTTTTTTTTTTTAAATCTTTTTTCACTTAGCATTTTCAGCTCTACAGCTGTGTCTAACACTGGTATAAGTCTTACAGCGCTCTGTCTCCCAGTTGTTTGTATATAACTTCTTTTCTGGAAGCTTTTAGGATCTTCTTTTTATTCTTGGCATCCCAGTAAATTCATGATCATGAGCCTTTGTGAGGCTCTTTGTGGTTTTCATGCAGGGTACACAGCGATCCCTTCCAGTCTGGAATCAGGGAAAGCTTTCTTATATCATTTCTTTGGCAATGTTCTTTCTGTCACATTCCCTACTCTTTCTCTGGAATCTCTTTCTGATAACTGGACTTCCTCCATACATTCTCAGTATTATCTTTCCATTACATAACCTTTTGCTTTTTGTTGTTGTGCTGCTCTTGGAGAAATTTCTTTTGATTTGATGTTTTTTTTTTTTTTGCTGGCTGAAAGTATTGAGTTACTAGATTTTTAATATTCAAGAATCCTTTCTTATTATTTCCCTTGATAGCAAGCTGTTCTTGTTTCATGATTCCTTGGAAATTTCAGCTATTTCCTGTGGGCTCTTTGTAAGAGAATCTTTGAGTTCTCTTTTGTTAGTGTGTTTGTTTTGTTGTGGCTGTTCCTCCTGGAAGCTTTCCTCCAGTGTTCAGTGACCCCGGCCTTGTCTCCTACACAAAGCAGACCACTAGGAAACTGTTGGGAGTCTGCATGGGTATTGCCTGTCTGTTGTGGGATTTGGGGGTTTTCACATTGATGGTTTTTAATTTTTACATTGATCACTAACTGGTTTTTATATTGATGACTCAACTGTCCTATCTACAGATTGTGCTGGTAGGACAGAGGTTGGGGGAGGAATCTTCCAGTTTTCTGCTTAAGGGCTTTAAGCTTGGCTGCAGAGCTCAGATGAGTGGGTGTTATGGTTGATACATTGTGTCAGCTTGGGGAGTCCAGAGGTTTGGCTAAGTGATTCAGCAGGAAGCCAGGGTGCTTACTTTGTATACATCCTGAGCCTGTGGAAGAGGAGGGCATGGAGAGTGTGTGAGAGCTGCAAGCCCCCTTGGGTGGGGGTAGCCTGCTTATGATGTAAGGGAGGGAAAGAGGCTACTTGCCGTGATTCCTCCCTTCTTTTGCTCTGGCTGCATTGCTGTTTGGCTGCCATTCCCCCTTTGCTCTTTTGCTTTGCTACCTTCTGCCTCAGAGCCAGCTAAGTATGGACTGAAACCTCCACAAACTGTAAGCTAAATAAACCTTTCCTTCCTTCATTTTGGGCATTGGGTATTTTGTCTCAGCAACAAGAGAAAAGTAACCAAGACAGTGGGGAATGGGCCAGAGGTGCACTCTGCAGTGTTCAGTCTCTATCCTGAAGGTTCATGTGGCTTTATTAGGATCCTCTCAGTTCAATTTTTCTGGACACCGTGTGCCTATTGCCAGAGTGGGGAAAGGGATTGCATTAAATTAGGGGAAACCTAGAGTAATGACCAACTTGAACCTAGACTTCAGCACCTCATTTCCAGCCTCTCTCCTCAGCCCTGCCCTCTTGGGGTGCCAATGCCTGAGCATTCCCTGGGTCCATAGAGTGACTCAACTTGCTTTACATCTACGACGTCACCTACAGGCAGTTACTTTGCCCCTCCTACACCCTGTTGGGAAATCCCCTTTCTGCATTTATATACCACAGTTTAAGATTAGAGATGTTGCTTAGTACAACCATTATGGAAATTATTGTGGGGAGAGCTTAAAAAACTAACAGTAGAAATTCCATTCAAAGCACCTATTCCTATTCTAGGTATCTTCTCAGAAGAATTAAAGACATCATATTACACTGAACCATGCATACCCATGTGTGTAGCAGCACAATTCATAATAGCTAAATCTTCAAAGTAGCCTACATGTCCATCAACTGAAGAATGGGTAAAAGCAAGTGTTATATTTGTGCACAATGGAGTGCTAGTCTGCCACAAAGAAGGATAAGTGTGAGTTATTTATAGGAAGGTGGATGCACCTTGAGACAATAATGAGAAGTGAAATAAGTCAGACACACAATAGTGATAAGTGAAATAAGTCAGACACACAAGCTTAAATATCACATGGTTTCTCTTATATGAGAAACTCACAGTATAAATAATTTACAGGAAAAAATATAGATAATAAGAAATAGGGAGACAGATCTTTTGGAAATGCTAGGGGGACCAAGAGATGGAGGGAAGAGAGAGTGTAGGCAGCAAGGGCATGTAAAAAGAATTAAGATGTGTTATGTGCATGAACCAGCTCTTCATGGTGAATGCAATCATTATGTACTGCAAACAGCTGCTCATAAAACTTTCAAAGTTTTTTAAAAAGGTAAAAATACAATAAATATAAAGCAATTAGAGAAAAAAGAGAATGAAGTAAAAAGGACTAGAGATGTCACCTAATGCTATTCTGTGCCTCTGTTTTGAATTTTACTTGCTATGGGGTAGTTTCTGAAGGGATAGGGAGACAGATAAATTTTTAGCTGTGCTAGCTCAAACCATGAAGACTGGTGTCCACTTTTATATCAGGCAGGAGGCTTGAGGCCTTTTGAGACAGAGTCTCACTAATTTACTCAGACTGGGCTCAGACTTGAGATCCTCCTGCCTTAGCCTCCCAGAATGCTGGGATTACAGGTATGCAGTGTGGTGCCCAGCTTAATGTCATCCTATTAAGGATGAGTCCCAGTGTAGAACTCCCACAATCACATCTTGTGAAAAAGCATGGCTATCATTTTAATTTAAACATCAAAGGTCAGTACTGCATAATGAGCAAGTTTTAGGGGCATTTTGAACTTGTGCTGCCCTATTGGGTTAAATAACCCTTAGTTATTGTGGGCTCATCAGGCCCGCAATCTCCCAAGCAAGTAGACTGTGGAAAGCTTAAATAAATGAGACAATTGAAATGATTTCAGGGCTCCAGGGGGGGGTCTCACTCCATTGCAGCTTCAGTATTCTCTGAGTTTAGGCAAAGACTTTTCTGGGCAGCCCGTATTTATTTGGTTTTTAAACAAAGGAAAAGGATACTCAGGAAATCTGGGCGTGAATCTGGGCTGGACTTTTCCAAGTAATACATTATGTTAATTTAGGAGAACTATGTTATCTCCAGGAAGGCCTTCACAGCAGGAGCGAGATGCCTGCAGCTACAGTCTCCTTTAAGTTAATTGGAGTTGGAGCCAGACGTCCTCAGCTGTGGCCTTATCTCATCCTTTGAGGCATCACAGCTTACCAGTGACCCACAGAGGCTCATTTAGTAGAAGTCCGCTGCCCACCTTTAGACAAGGTGCCAAAGCTTCAGACAACTCGTAAACGTGGAAAACCAATTGGTTAATATTAAATCCTGCTCAGAGCCACTTTGTAGTGGTCTCCACCACTGCCCAGTGACTTTATGGTTAGCTGCCTGGACCATCACCACCAAATGTTAGCCAAAGACACTGAGAGTCTCTGGGAGGAGAACTGGTGACGAGGCACAGAGCCTCCTGGTCTGAGGGCCTCTGCTGTGTGGTCTCTGTCTGAGACCAGGGCCGCAGGCTGCTGTTGTCGTTTCTGAGGGTAACTCATCAATGTGGCTTCTGATCTCTTAATCTGGTGCAAAAGAAAAATAATTGGCTTTCATCTTACTTAAGTCTCTGAATTCTGACTGTGCTTTATAAACTCTGTGAGCTTGGGCGGGTTACATGGTTCCACAACCCCAGTTTCCCTCCTCAGAAGCTGGGGATGATAATGCAGGAGATATGGGTGATGCCCAAGTTGTTGGTGAAATGCTGGATGATTTATTTAGGAAGTAAGAAATTCGTTGTCACCTGTTTACTGAACAAACATTCTTGAACTTGCGGTGTCAGGCACGATGCGTATTGATGCAAACTGAATAAGTGGAAAATTCCTGGTAGCAGGTTGGAGGGAGCAGAGGATGGGGGTCTGGAGCCGATGGAGGGAAGAGGGGAGCACAGAGGATGGGCGGCTGACCCAGCCTTGGGGAGTGGGAACTGCTCTCCTGGCGATGCCTGACCCCTGAGCACCAGATGAAAGAGGAGTAGGTAGCTGGGTGGGGAGGCAGTAAAAGAAAGCTCAGTGACTCAGTGTTACTGGGACTCCACAGCACAGGTTCCAGCAGCGAGGACACCGCTGTCCCAGAAGGTGGACCTGAGTCTGCACTCCTGGCTACCCAGCAAAGCCGCCCACGTTCCAGAGACTTGGGCTACGTTTCTTCTCTCAGCCGTTAGGTAAATACGCGCTGTCTTCTTGCAAATTCGCGAGGTCCCTGCTTCAGGAGTCCAGGTGCCAGTTGGAGGGGTCCGGTGCGGCCGCCATGGGATGCATACACACGCTGTGCTTGGGTGTGTGCGTGTGTGCATAGCTGTGCCTGTGCTCTGCGTCTTCGCTGATTACCACGGGGTTCACTAAGAAGCCAGCTTCTTTTCCTTTGCAGTTTCAGCCTGACCTCTGCCATCTGTATTGGTTTAGCATGTAATCTAGTGTGCATGTGTGTGTAACACACGCACTTACAGTGACGTGGTCTATTAGGTCACACCCTGAGTGCTTCTCTGCTAACCCTTAATAATTCTCTATGAAAACAGCTGCCGTGTTGTTTGAAATTCCTTGTGCTGTCACCAGTACCGCAAAGGGGCCGTTTCTGTAGCTGGCTTTGCTTGTTATTGAGTTCTGAAAAGGCGTGGTCAGTCATGGCTAAGGGAGCTTATTTCAGAATGGTGGCCCACATCTTTCCGTGAAGTGTGTCTATAAAGGGATAAGAACCACAGAGATTAGTAGGACCTCTGTCACAGTTATTCCCTCAGGAAGCACATTCCAGTGCCAAGGCTGCTCAGGTCCTGAAGCATGGGCTTCTGCAGTTTCAATTAATTTTTTGTGGTACTGGAGATTGACCCCGGGGCTTTGCACTGAGCTACATCTCTGGACCTTTTGTGTTTTTTTGAGACAGAGTCTCACTAATTTACTCAGACTGGGCTCAGACTTGAGATCCTCTTGCCTCAGCCTCCCAGAGTGCTGTAATTACAGGTATGTAGGGTGGTGCCCAGTTTAATGTCATCCTATTAGGGGTGAGTCCCAGTGTAAAACAGGCCCTGGGCTGTGAGCAGGGAAAACCAGGCTCTCCCACCAAGCCCATGATCCAAAACCTGGACTCTCTTGGGACCGCCTAGGTGCTGCTGTTTTTACAAGGAGAGAATCTTGACTTCCTAGTTATAGTGACATAACCTATACTGTATGTTTGAATTTTGGGTGGTTTGATGGAGTAATTTTTTGAATAAACCAGAAAAGACATTAGAAATGGTAAGCTCTGTGGTTATTTTTCTAGGGCAACAATGAACATGACAGTCCGTTTCAGATTGCCCAGATGAGCACTGTGATCCTTATTACAATTTCTCCTCAGCCCTTTAATACTTTAATGCAGCTGTCAAAGTTATCAAAATGACTGACAGTGGTCCTGGAAGCCTTTTTTTCTTTTCTTGTAGCAAAGAATTCACTCTTTGAAACCAAAGAAAAAGAACCAGCAATAGAAATTTCTAAAAAGCGTATTGTATTGCATATATTACTTTGGAGTACAATGAAGAAGCCCACATCTCATTTGCCAAGTGTTATGGTTTGTGTCTAGATGTATCGTACCCCCCCAAAAGCCTCATGTTCTCATAGTGGGAGGGTTTTTTGGAGGGGGCTGAACCTAGAGTTTGTGATTGGTTTGTCATGGTTCAATGCTGGGATTAAGGGTATGAATGCTACATATGCCCTAGGGTGGGTAGCCTGAATACAATATAAGGGGAAGAAAAAGTCATGCTCTCCCCTCCTCTCCTATTGCTTTTGGTAATTCCTACAGCCATGAACAGTTGCCTCTCTGCCACACCACCCTGACTTAGAGCCAGCTGTAGGGACTGAAACCTCTGCAAACTGTGAATTAAGTAAACCTTTCCTCTTTTAACCTTGGTGCTGGATATTTTTGTCTCAGCAACAACAGAAAAGTAGCTAAGACACCAAGGGAAAATACAGTTAAGTAAACGCACTTATAAATGCAATATTTACTTCTTTTTTTTGTTTGTTTGTTTCATTTCTTGCTCCACAACTTCCTTGCATGGAGATAAATGTTATCCCAATTTAAGATAAATGCAACAAAATTTATAATTTATTTGTCAAACATAACCTTTTGGAGGGGAAATATTGCCTCCCTGCCAATACGAAAATTGCAGCTAACATTAAGCCTGGTGAAGATTAAAAAAATCACACAAAACCCAGGTCCTTCCTTAAAGAACAGGAAGTCTATCTAGAAAGACAAGAATGAAGATGTGGTCTCCACAATTCAGCAGCGCTGAGGGCTTCCTGGAGACCCCACCCAGGTTGCCTGGATGACTGTGCTGTTCCTTTATTCACTAAGAGCCATGGCCCTCACCTTTGCCAGACATGAGCTGGGTGCTGCCCTTTGGAGCTCATGCACTAATAGAATAATAATTGTATTAGGTGGGATTTAAGTCTTTTGTAGATGTGGGGGCAGGTGATTAAATTCAGCTTTACAAAGAGTGATTTTTACAGCAGGCCTGCAAGACAAAATAACTGTAATGGCCCTAAAGTCCTACAACCAGAACTCATCACTGTGGTTCGTTCACTCTGCAGATCTCCCCGGATGTGATATGTACTGCACACGCCTCTGAAACATATGGACACTGCTCTTGAGGTTGCGCAGTTCCGGCCTGTGCCTGGCCTCAGCAGGGAGTGCACATAATGCTGTGTTTTCACATCACTCTTCCTGACCACTGTGCATTCTGGCCATTGCTTACGCATGTGCAGTGCGGGGGAACACATTCCTGACAAGGAAATTAGGGACAAGTGCTGATGTTGAAAATAACGGTCAGACTCAGGGCCCGAGATCCAAGGAGAGAGGTGGATCGAGAAGGCTCATCAAGCCAGTTCACAACGTTAAGAGGAAAAATGCCCAGGCCCAGGGCAGGTCTTTCACAATCCCTGCAGCGTCTGCCTCGAATTCTCTGCAAGACAGCAACAGTGGCCCTTGAAGACCACATGCTCCAAGCAGAAGGTGCAGGCTGAGCACTTTGGTCTGCAGCCTTTCTGCCTTTGGTTTTATGACTGCAGGGACACATGGCTTCTCTGTGGCAGCACAGTCAGCAGCACGCCTGCTGTGTGTGGTCCCGGGCTGAGGGAGGAGGGCAGGAGACTACAGACCCAGAGGCTGTTTTGTTCTTGTTGAATGTCCTTCCTTTCTCTTCTCTCCTTCCTTCTTCCCTCTCTTCCTCCTTTCCTTCCATCCTTCCTTCTCTTCTTGTCTTTTCCTCATTCTCCTTTCTATGGGTGTGTGTATGGTACTAGGGATTGAACCCAGGCCCTTTGCTCTTAGCTGCATTCGCAGCCATAGTTGTTGTTTTTTTTTTTTTTTTGAGACAGATCTCACTATGTACTTCAGGCTGACTTTGAACTCACTATTTAGCTCAGGCTGGCCTGGAACCTGTGACAATCCTCTTGCCTTAGCCTCCCAAGTACTGGGATTACAGGTGTGCACCACTACGGCCTGCACCAACTCTTTTTATTTTTCATTTTGAGACAGGATCATGCCAAGGTGATAAGTGACTTGGGCTGGAATCAAACTTGCCATCCTCCTGACTCAGCCTCCCAGAGTGCTGGGATGACAGATGTGTCACCATGTCTGGCTTTGATCTCTTTGTCAGAAAGATGAGCTCAGTACTGCCCAGTCCCTCCCAGCAAGCAAAGAGGTGATGGCTTCACACTTTTGCCATGGCCTCTGGACTTCACTTCCTCTTCCACTCTGAGAGTCTCAGGAGCTGCAAGACACAGACACTGCCAGGCCGGTCTGCAGCTGGGCTCTGCCGTGGCAAATCTCGGAAGGACCTCGAGTGGCTGCACCATTGTCCACCTTGTTCACCTGCAGAACACTCTTTGGGTTGTTAGGGACAGAAGAGCAGAGAGAGTGGGGTGACCTGAGAGCCCCAGGCATGGGGGCTGCACAGCCAGCACGGAACGATGCAGGTGATGCTTAAAGGACTGTGCCATCCCCACCACATATCCTCACCTTCATGGAGCAGTCTAGGGTTTGACCCCCTCACAGGCACGAAGTCCCCTCGTCCTCGTGTGGTGTCCTCTCTGATTATCTAAGGGGGGTGATCATCAGGCAAAGATAGTGTCTGTCTTACTTTCTCCATATTTGACCTCTGACATAATTACCTTTACTAATTTAATAAATAGCTGGAACTACTTTTTTCTGGCCATAACGATGGGCAAGAGTTTGTTTCCTTTAACAAGATACAAACCTTAAAGTTGAGAGAGAATTTCACTCATGTGCTAAAGTCCTGAGAGGTGCTTGACTTTTTAAATGTAAAGACCTGAGGACAGCCTAATTTCAGCTGTTCTTCACTTAACACTATGTCCACCCATGGGAGATGATACAGTGTGTGCTCGTCCTGGTGTCCATTTTAATGATGGGAAACTATTGGCAAATATCCTGGCAATTATTTTTTAATGTCATTTTATCCCAGATATTCAAATACAGTTGCATATTTTAAAATATGTGTAAAAAATTGCAATATGAAAACAACTTCTCAAATTCATTTCATTGGCGTGACATATGAATTCCAATACATGTATAAAAAGCTAAGTGTACAATAACAGCTAATTTGGAGGGGATTTTTCACGTGTGGTATAATAGAATTCTCTGCTTTATAAAATAGCTTTCCAACAAAGTTGATTTAAGTAGAATTCCCTCCCAGTTCATTTAACAGAGAGTTATGAAGATAAAAAAAATTCTGAAGCGCTTTGATGCACATTTAATTTCTTAAGGACATTTCTACTGAGTGAAGTAAGGCATTTCTATTCTTGTCTTGCATTCAGTGGGCATTGTAAAGGCACCGTCCTGGGCTTAATGCTGAGTGTGTGATCAGGACATATCAGCACTTGTCTTTGGCTCTGTTGGGGCAGCTGAGTTGCAGGCAGGATTTGCTATTCAGCAGGATATGCAGTGTGGTAAATGAGGTGCAGACCGTGGACCCCAGGAGGGGCGTTGGATCAGACTGGAGAGAGCGTGGGCCTGGTAACGTTGTGGGAGGGGACAGTACTTGTTATTGTTTGATTTCTTGTTAGCCATTCTTCCTTAAGTAAGATGGAATCTCAGTGTTTTTTTAATTTGCATTTCTCAGATGCCCAGAGATGCTGAACATTTTTTCGTGTACTTATTGACCATTTATACTTCTTCTGAGAAGTGTCTGTTCAGTTTGGTTGTCCATTTTTGATTGAACCTTTTATTTTTTTTGGGGGGGGGGCTTTTTTTAGTTCTTTGTATATTCTAGATATTACTCCTCCATCCAAGGTATAGCTGGCAAAATTTTTCCCCATTTTGAGGTTGTCTGTTCATTCTCTTGGTTGTTTCCTTTACTATGTAAAAACTTTTCCTGATGTTATTTCTTATGCAGTCAGGTTCTGCACAGAATGTCCTTACCTGTGCCTCTATCTTCAAGGGTTTTACCTATTTTATCTTCCAGCAGATTAAATGTTCCTGATTTGGGATCAATGTCTTTTTGATCCATTTTGATTTTATTTTTATGCATGGTGATAGATATGGGTCCAGACTTACCCTTTTGCATGCATATAAGCAGTTTTCCTACTTGTTAAAGAGGCTGTCTTTCCTCCAGTGTATATTTTTGGCCTTCTTGTCAAAGATCACCTGACTTAATGTACCTGGAGTTTTTCTGTGTCTTCCATTCTATTCCATTGATCTGAATCTGTCTTGTGCCAGTGTCATGCTCTTTTTATCCCAACAGAGTTGAAGTCATCATAATTACAGTGATACACGCATACCCACCTTATCACAGCACAACTTATAATAGGTAAATCATGGAAGCAAACTACATGCCCATCAGGAGATAAATGGTAAAGAAAATATGATATTTATACACAATGGAGTATGATTCTAACATGAAGAAGCATACATTTGAGTCTTTATAGGAAAATGAATACAACTTGAAGGCCATAATGTTAGGAGAAATAAATCAGATACCCAGGCTTAAATATCACATAGCTTCTCTTATATGAGAAATTCAAAGTATAAATAATTTAAAGAGCAAAGATAGGGAATAGGAAATAGGGAGATAGATATTTGGCAAATGGGAAGAGAATCTTTAGGTGAAGGGAAGGGGTAGACAAGAGAAAAGAATAGAGGAGAGAAGCAGAAGGAGAAATAAAGAGAAGGAGAATAAAAAGAACTAAGATATGTTATGTACACATTTCAATTGCCCTCAATGAGTGTGATCATTATGTACCACAAACATGTACTAATAAAAAACAAAAAAGTGGTGGTGATACTGAGCTTAGTTTTTCCCAGCTGAGGAAGGGAAGGAACATGTTAGAGAACAGTGTGCAGACACTAAGATGTGACACATCACAGCACTGCTTGGAATCTTTGTGTATGATCAAGCAGGTGAACTTCAGATAATGACAGACAATAATCGTACTCTCTTGGTTTACTCCTTTCACTGGTCATGCCTTTCCCATCACCTTGGCTGTTTCCAGTATTTCCTCTCTAAGTTCTTTAGGGTTTCCAAAGGCACAGTCTTTGGTCCTCTTCCTTATCTGTTTTCATTGTGTCCCTGGCTTTCCAACATGTGAGGACACAACATCCTCCCCTTTCAGCAGTGGAGCAACAGGTGCCATCTTGGAAGTAGAGAGAAGCCCTCATGAGACCCTGGTAACTTCTAGGGCTTGGTCATGGGCTTCACAGCTTCCAGACCTGTGAGAAAATAAATTTCTGTTCTATAAATGACCCAGTCTTTGGTATTTTGTCATAGGAGCACAGAAAGGACTATGACAGAAATTGGACCAAGACACCTCTTGGCTGTTGGAGAGGTCAACTGCTCTGAAATGTAAATATTCAACCTAAATACACTTCCAAAACTAAACTCTCTTTTCAACATTTCTCTGTGGGTAACTAACATACCTTTCAGACTCAAAATGTCCAACACTAAACTGTGAACGTCCCCTACTAACCTGCCTTCCCCCGTGGACTTCCTGTCTCAGTGGTCAGCCACCATATTCTTCCAGGTGCTCAAGGTAGAATAGTATGGGTTATTTTTCTTTGTTGAGGTGAAATTCACAGAACATTAAATCCATCTTTATTCCATTTTAAAGTCTACAGTGAGTGGCTTTTGGTACAATGCTGTGAAAGCATCACCATGATCTCCAGAACATTTTCATCATCTTCAGAAGGGATCCCTTTACCTTGAGCAGCCTCCCCATCCCCTTTGTTCCCCAGAACTGATCTCTGCTCCTGCAGCTGTGTTCTGTTCTGGACAATTCATGTGAACAGATACACTTGGCCTCTTGATCCTGGCTTTGGCTTCTTTCACTTAGCAGCATCTTCATATTTCACCTCAGACTTGGTCCACCAAGGAACTCTACTAGATCTGTCTTCAGAGTGGATCTGAATCTGAGCCTTTCTCAGTTTCTTCCCCCCAACACACCCTGCTCCACAAGTGTCTCACATTATCAGGTTGTTGCATCTCAGCCATGGCCTGCTACCCCTATCTCCTTGCCTTTAACTCTGCCTCCATCCAATGAGTTCTCAAGCACAGTCAGGTTGCTCCTAGGACTTGAGTCAGATGCTGCGGTTCCTCTACTCAAGTCCTGCAGTGGGCTCCCAATTTCACTCAGCATCAGAGTTAGAGGAACACAAGGCCCCCAAGGTCCCCTCATAACTTTTCAGACATGACTAAAGAGCATCCCCATGCAGACCTTGTGTCTCACTCTTCAAGTCACTCAGGACTTCCTACCATTCCTTCACTGTATTATGGTCCTACCTGGAGGGCTTTGCAGTAGCTCTTCCTTCTTCCTAGGATGTTACCTGCTCACTTTGTTGCCTGTGAGTCACCTACTCAGTGAGTTTGCATCAGTCAGTGTCCCATTGCTGGGAGTCAGTACTGACAGCCACAATTTAAAGAAAGAAATATTTAAATTGGCTCATGTTTTACAGAGATTCAGTTCATGGTCTACTGGCTGTGAGGAAGGAGCTTCATAGTGGAAGGCAATGTGGAGCAAAGCTGCTCAGCTCATGCTGAGAACAACACTAGGCCAGGGAACAGACACAGATCCCAAGACCATGACTCCATGACCCACCCAGACACACTCAAGGTAGACTACAACTGGACCTTGTGTCTGTTGTGTCTCCTCTTCTAACAAGGATACCTGCATTGTGTCTTCTGACCTGGCATCCCAAACTTCATTACCTTGCCCTTGCACATTCTTCTAGAATGTGTATCACCTTCTAACTTGTCCTGTCATTTATGTTTTCATTCATTTCATTCATATCTGAGTATCTCCAACCAGAGTGTGCACTCCACCAAGTGGAATCCTTGCCTATTTCATTACTGATGTACAAGTTGCCTAATAAATATTTGTTGACTTGAATAAACGAATAAAAATTAAAATATCATACAATATTTCTAGTACTAACTACTATATATTAGTCTTTTTATATGCCATCACTCAGCAAAAAAATCACCCTTAGAGTATTTATCTCATTTAGTCCTCACCAGTAACTCTGTGAGATAGATGAATATGTCTCCCACTTCTAGATGAGATAACAAAACTTACAGAGACCAAATAACCTTCCCAAGATTTCATAGTTCATAAAAACTCAGAGCTTTTGGCCTTTGTGTTCTCAAGACCATCTTTTAAGTACTAGAGAAGCAGGCAGGGTGGGTTCTAGAAATTTCTCCTGAGGTATAAGGAGAACATTGGAAATTTTCACCAGAGGTGTGATGGAATAAACATGTTTTGGAGTGTAGAGACAGAGTGATATGCCCCTCCCTAAAGATAACCACATCCCAATCCCAGATATGAAAATATGTCACCCAAAGAGATTTGCTGATGTGATTAAATTAGGAATTCAGAGATAGAGAAGTTATCTTGGACTACCCAGGTGGGCCCAGTGTAAAAGGGAAATGAAGTCAGAGTCACAGAGAGAGAGAGAGAAGACAAAAAAAGGGAAGCAGAGGCTGGAGAGATGTCTTCTGATAACAGAGGATCCAGGAGTGTATACTGGTCAGCTGTTCATCATGATGAGATGTGTTGCTCATGGTTTCTGAGATATCAGTCCATGGTCAGAAGATGCATTGCTATAGGTATTTGGTGAGTATCAAGGTGGAGTGGGAGGTGAAGTGAAGCTGCTCACCTCATGATTGTGGGGAAGCTGAGAGTGAGAAAAGGAGCCAGAATGGAAGGGGCTGGGATCAGGTATGCCCTTCCAGGTGTGTTTCCCTGACCTCCATCCTCCTAACAGCCCATTCAGCTATGAACTTGTCAATGGACTAATTCACTTGTGAAGTTAAAAATCCTCATGATCTAGTCACCTCTCGGGGCTCCACCTCCAACACTGCTGCACTGGGGATGGAACTCCTGATCCATGAGTCTGTGGGGGACACCTCATACTTAAGCCACATCCAAATGTGGTTTTTTTTTTTTTTTTTTTGGTACTAGGAACCAAACTCATGACCTCATGCTCACCAGGCAGGCGCTTGTGCCATTGAGCCATATCCTCAGCCCCGCCACATCCAAATGTCAGCAGCCTCCAGAGGCTCCACACGACAGGGAAGCTGGCTCTTCTCCGAGACCTCCAGGAAGAGTACATCCTTGACAGCTTCGCCTTCACCCAGTGAGGCTGAACTTGAACTTCTGACCTCCAGAACTGGGAGATGATAAACTGAGGTGTTTGAAGCCCCTGGATTTACAATAACTTATTACAGCAGCAATAAGAAACTAATGCACAGAAGTCCCTCCTATTTTTGAAATTAATAGAGAGTTAATAAAAATCAGGCTTATCTCCTGATTTAATCCATAGTGAGGATTAAAGGTCTAGTGTTCGCAGCCACAGACACACATCTTCATTCATCCATCTTTTTCTATGCATCTATAGCAGCTCTCTTCTATAGGCTGTGGATACAAAGGTAAGCAGGTTCCCTGTTTTCTCCAAAGGGCAGAATACTTTCAGATGTTTGTGTTCTGATTGGTATCTATCCATGGATTTGTTTTAGGTGTTGCGCTAGTTTAGAATTTGTTGAATTAAGAGGTACCAAGTTCACCCCACACACACATTTTTTTCTGGCTGCGCTAGGGGTTGAATCCAGGACCTTCCCCCTGAACTATATCTCCAGCTGCTTTTTATTTTTAATTTTTAGACAGGATGTCACTAAATCACTAAGTTTCTCAGTCTGGGCTTGAACTTGCAATCCTCCTGCATCAGCCTCCCAGGGTTCTGGGATTACAGATGTTCAGCATGACACCTGACAACACCAAACCCATTTTTTGAAGGCCGTCTTTCCTCCATGTGATTCTAACTCCCAAGTGGCCCTACTGAGTGCACTGGTGAGTGTGCAGAGCCCAGATCCTCACATGGCCTCTCACCTCTGACTGCCCATGGTCACGCCTACAGCCCAGAAGGCTGTAGGACCTGGGCTGTGGGCCCAGGAAGACACTGTGGATGACACTGAGCTCACAGGTCTTAGGGTACTGGCTTCAGAAGGTTGGGACAGACACAAAAGCCCACCAGGGAGCAACTTCTGGGGAGAAATCTCAGGCAGGTGTTACCTTATTGGGAAAGAAAGCTGTTAGAAGAGGAGGCTGTGCACCAGTTAAACAACACCACCCTCAGGTGCCATGATTCTTGCAGACTCTGAGGGATTGTCATACGGTCTGGGGCCCAACTTCTAAAGCTGAAAGAGGAGTGAAGAGAATGAGCAGAGTTTGAGCAGGTGGTGATCATGTGACTGTGACCCATACTTTAGCAGACCCTCCATGACAGTGATAAGAGGACACACTGGTGACCAGCAGTAGGGCTGGGGGCAGCAGACAGTGTGAGGGGGAGAACATGAGCGCTCTCAGCCTAGAGGTCAGGAGTGGTGTGGTGTAAAAGATGGGGTTGGGAGGGACGGGGCTCCAGAAGGTGGGGGGGGGTGGGTCCAGCAAGCCAGCAGGAGAGGCACTGAGAGACCTATAGGAAGTTGTTCTCTGATCTTACAGCACCAGGTTCAGTGCATCCACAGCTCCATCCCCATGTGGCTGTTCCATCGGGAAGGAAGCTCTCCATCCCATCTCAATGTGGAAAGGGCCAGAAGCTGTGCTCCTCGAGGCTGAGGAGGGGCTGGCTTCCCACGTAATCTCACCAGTGTACTGCTTCTGCAACGTGGGCTGTTTCATCAGAAGGAGAAACAGCACAGCTCCTCTCCAAGCTGCACAGAGGCTGTGTCCGAAGCCTGGACAAAGTGCTCACAGCAGTGGGGCTGCAGGTCAGGAACAGGGGGGTGCAGGGGAGGGAGGTGGTACAAAGGGTCTCGGTCTAACCGAGACCACTTGGCGTCTGCCAGCTCCTGTCATCCTGGGACGCTTCCCTGAGCGTCTTCCTGGGAGAGCTTGAATTTGAATGCAGAGTGGCTCTAGTGGATGCTTGGAGAGAGCACTTTGGAAGTCTCTGGGTTTGGGGCAGCCAGCAGTTCAGCTGTGTGCTGAGTTAGCTCAGAGGGGGGAGCTCAGAGGAGCCCAGTGGAGCCAACTTTTCCCTCAGGCATCCTTCAGAGCTGATAAAGAGTCACAGAGCTTTCCTCATTGCCTCCCGACCCAATCCCAGCTCCGGAGAGAGTTTAGTTTTACAAAAGCAAATTTAGAGGAAATAGAGTTGCACTAATAAAATAACAGTCCCTTTAGACTTGGGTCATTTTGAAGATCCGATTTCAAGAGTGTTTTAGTGTAAACACATTTCCAAGGTTTGCTAAGCCAGCTCATACAGTCCTTTTGGGAGAAATAAAAAGTATCCAAATGAAATGGCAGTCAATGCCATAGGGAAATTCTCACAGAAGATAAATTGTTGCCCAAGGATAGATAGATAGATATCTTTTACTATCAGTTTTGGCCAGAGATTCAGCAAAGATAGTTCAAGATAAAGAAACACAAATATTAAACATTAATACTTTTAATTTAGAGAAGCATGAAATTATTCACAGCAATCTCTCTTCTTTCTCTGTCACTCGGCCTCTCTCTCTCTTTCTCTCTCTCCCTTTCTCCTTCCCTCCAGTACCCAGGGGCTTCATACTGATCTACCACCTCAGTGCTTTTTTATTGTTTGCTTAGAGACAAAGTCGCTAAGTTACCCAGTAGGGACTTGAACTTGGATTCCTTCTGCCTCAGCCTCCCGCAGTGCTGGGATTATAGATGTGTGCGACCACACCTCAATTATACTTTTTCCACCAGAGTCAAGAGTGGTTGTCTCTCTGGCAGGTCACCTGTTTTACATCCCAGAGAAGGAATAAATAGCCAGAAGGTGTTGCAGGGTGAGTAACACCCAGCTGTGTCTTCTGAATCTTTCTGTCTGTTCCCTATACATCTGTTCTAGGGAAATGCAGTGCAGCTGTATCTCTGTTGCAGAGGAATAGTGCAGTGTTCACAGACTCCTGAGTTAGGATGGTTCACTTTTATCCAATTACACTTGGCAAATACTGCCTTCTTTCCCTTTAACAAATACTTGTTGTACTCTTCTCTGTTCCATGGCAATTTAACATGGCCTCTTTCCTCAACAACTTTGGACTCTTGAAGGTGACACATCAGTAATGGACAGTGACCGTGCTAAGGGAACCAAGGTGCTGGGGAAGAAGTGGGGAGCAGACAGAGAGCCCAGAAAGGATCCAGAGGGGGCCACACCAGAGCAGACATGAGCACTGCATTGCAAAGGAATACACAGAATTAGCTGTGAGTGGGACACTGGCCTGTCTTGCTCAGGGGAGGACCACGACTCAACAGCATGACATTATCTTGATTTCCCAGCCTCGTCCTGCTCTCCCTCCTAGTGCAGGGGATTTTTAGATGCTCGCTAAGAAGAAGTTGAGCATCTCGAGTGCTAGGTCACCAGGTTGCTGCTCACAGGAGTCTGCCCGGGGTAATAATTTGCAGGGAGATCCCAGTCCCGCCTGCCTTTCTAGGATGCCCTGGGTGCGTTAATGGCTCTGATGCTGCAGGCTGGTCCTCAACTTGCCCTTTCTGCAGCAGGAGCCAACCTTTCTAGGCAAACTTTCAGAGCAAGGTCTCACAGTTAAGGGTTGAGTTATATTTCCCCAAACATCCTTACCACAAGAGGGGACTTTCTAAATTTGGAAATAGGGTTGCTGCTGATATCATTACATGAGGTCACAATAGTGTGGGGTGGGCTGCTAATCCAACAGGACTCACCAACACCCAGACACTCATAGAGGGGAGGTGATGTGATGAGACAGAGACTAGGAGGCCACTGCAAGGTAAGAGAGAGCCCAGGGCCACACGTTTCTCTCAGAGCCCTCAGAAGGAACCAGCCTGTGACACCTGAGTCTTGAACTCCCAGCCTCCAGCACCGTGAGACAGAACGTGGAATTGTTGAAGTCCCGGCCTATGGCACTCTATGGCCTCCCCACACCTAGCAAAGGAATAGATCCTCCAAATTCCAGTCTTGGGGCTTCAAGGGGAGGGAAAGCAGGGGTTAGTGAAATGTCACTTCATTCTGTCACAACTGTCTGCCCCCTTCTGTGCTGCCAGGAGGGGACCACAACTCCTCCCAGAGATGCCAAGTTTAGGATGTCCCAACTAGGCACCTCGCGCCTCCTTAGAGTGGGGCCAGAGGAGGGTGAGACGCAGATTAGCTCTTTCATTCTGTGGGATGTTTCTCAGGGAAGAAAAAGAGAAAGAAACAGCCCTCAGGGCACTTTGATAATACGTACTTAAACCAGCAATGAAAAGAATTCACAAGTTATTCACAAGGCTACTTTTAAGGTAAGAAGGTATTTTTGTGAATTTCCTTTTCAAATGACCAAAACCCTCAAATAAACCTCTGCTGGAGACCACAAATTCACAATGGCTGATTCTGCATACTTTCCTAAGGGCTAAGTGGAGGCTTGGGATTATTGCATCATCCTTTTGAGATTTCCCATTGTCTCTTTGCGAGGGCATCCTTTCCCACCCACTAAGACTAAAACCAAGACCACTAACATTAAAAAACACTCCAGGGCAAGATCCTTCTTAGCATAAGATCACTTCCACCTTCTTGAGTCATTTTAGTAATCTCCTCCTCAAATCCCCTCCTTGATCAATCAATAAATAAATGATCAATAAATGTCAAGGTTCTGGCTGCCTCCTGTTCTTCTGTTCCTGGTGAACAACTGGTCATCCCAGATCCCCGTTGTACTGCTATTTTGTCTCCTTCCCTCTTTCTGTCTCGTCCCGCCTTGTGCTGTAACATCTGGCATGAGATTGAGACTCACTGCAAAGGTCCCTAGAAAAACCCCAGCCTTTATTTTCTTGAAGCTTTAGTAACCACTCTCTGTTCATAACCCCCACAGTTGTTTTTCAGTTTTTGCCTGCATTTCAATCCTTGATAATCAGTACTCTTCAATTCCACCTTCAACTGTTTCTGGTTACCTAGAAGCTTGCAATTTGCTTTCTGTCACTGACAAGGGCACATGTATTTGTCTGAGGGACAAGTTATAATATGATTCCACTTTTACTTTATAATGTGATAAGCTCTTAGTATCAATAAACACCATGTGTCCTAGAGTTCAAATTTTATGATCTAGTGGGAAGCAAGCAGAAAAGAAACAGGAACATTGGACCTGGAATAAGAAACCTGAGTTCCAGTGCAGGCCCAGAACTTCCCTCCTCTGAAACTGTAAACCGGTCACATGATAGCACTAAACAATTGTTCAGAGTAGCAAGTTAGTGATCTCTTCCATATGTTTCCTCTGAGAACCAAAGTCAAGTAATGCACATTAAACTATATGACACATTGTGCAAACACTGGTACTTCCAGAAAAAGCAGCCATAGGGAATTTGTTAAGTTGAAACCTCTGTTGGAGTAATAAATGAGTGTTATTTGCATCCCATTTGTTTCGTGCTGTGCAAATGCTTGACTACTGAATTGTACCTCCTGCCTGTGCATTTCAGTTGCTTTGGAGGTTCTAGGTGGAACCCAGGGCCTCATGCATGTCAGGCAAGTGCTCTACCACTGAGGTTCACCTGACGTCTGTGTATTCCAGGTGGTTTGTTTTTAAATAGCCTGTTTCTCCTTAAGCTTGAAAGTGTCTTAAAACTAGTAAAAAAGACCTACCCTGTGATCTGTTTTCCAAGATGCCTAGTTTTTGGAAGTTCTATCATATTCATTGAGGATTTGCTGTAGACCAGAAAAAGTTTATCATCTATTATCTCATTTGGTCCTCCCCAAAACCCAAGAGAGATAACCTATAACTATTTGCACAGTAAGCTTGAAGCTTAGAGAGTAAGTGCAAATGAGAAGTTCCCAGTCCAGAGAGGAGAGCTGTCAAGGAAGAGGCCTCCAACCAGGCTGGTTTGACACAGGGACCAAGCTTTTAGCCTCCTTTCCAGGCTGCTGTTGAAAAATCACCCAAACCAGATGAATGAATGGAATGGTGCTCACCATGAGTGACAAGCAGCAAAAGGATTCAGGTTTGTTGTAACTGCAGCATAAAGAATGAAGAACTCAGAAATCACTGGCGAGGTTACATCATGTTGGGTAATATACATGCCAACCATACTTTTCTAATGAAAATATGTACTTCAGCACAATGGTAGCTGGCTGTGCATCTCAGTAGCCGTGCTGGGGGAATACAGGAAGCAATCTTTGCACTTACCCACTGGAACTATGAACAGCAAGGTGTGTGCATGTGTGTCAGTATAAATGGGTGAGTTTTGTCCATATAATGTGCCACATTACACTTTGTGTATATATAATTTTATTCATGTTTTTTCTTTTGATTTTTCTTGGCAAATTAGCTCAATACAGTACAATATCAAATGAAAGTGTGCTTTCACAACTTTAGGAGGAGGTTGAAAGTGAGTCATCAAGTGATTCTGCTACTGATGATGACTTGGATCATGTAAGCCAAAGAAGTTAGCAAGATGTGACAGATAGAAAAGTATAGAATGAAGACTTTGATTCAAGTGAGAAAAAAACGGTAATATAAATAAATACTTGACTAGTCAAATGCTACAAAATGGTCAAGCAAACCTGAATGATCCAACATTAGAACAAGATCAGAAAATATTACTAAGTTCTTGCCAGGGGTAAAATCTACTGGATGAAATGCCAACACTGCAATTCAATGTTGGAAATTGTTTGTAATGGACGATATGCTACAGATGTTTTGAAATACACTAATAATGAAATTCAAGTAAAACATTCTATATGCCTCAGTAGGAATACTCAAAAAGATAGTTATCATGACACCTCACTATCTGAACTAAAAGACTTCATAGCAGGGCTTTATCATTCTAATTGGCAGAATCTAAAGGATTTATGGAGAAGTGACAGATGTGACACAGATTTTTTAGAATAATAATGATACTCAAGAGATTTGGTTTCTATCCAAACTGCCCACATTTCGATGACAAAAAGTCCCACCAAGAAAAAAAAAAAAACAAAAAACATCTGACAATTTGCCTGCTATTTGCTCATTTTTTGAAAGCTTTGTTTTGAACTGCCAAGCAATTTATACACTATCTGAATACATGACAACTGAAAAAAACTTGCATCATTTCATGGTTGTTGAAGATTTTGGCAATATATGCCAAATAACCTTCCAAGTATGGTATAAAATATATATACCCTGGTACATGCGAAGACATTTTACATCATGAATTTAGAAATTTATTCTGGAACTCAAGCATCATGTCTTTGTTTGTGCAGTAATATACCATATAGCACTGTGAACAGAGTTGTGGCACTATTCCAAAAAGTAACCCAAATGTCACATTTGACAATTGGTTCACAAATTATCCACTGATATTATGTTTGCAAAAACAAATGAACTAACAAACAGAAAACCAGTTGATCAGCATAGGAATTATTCACAAGAACAAAGTGGAGATTCCTGAAAAATGTTGCACATTCACAATAGAGAACTGTATAGTACAATCTTTGGATTTCAGAAAGACATAATATTGCCCTCCTACATGATAAAGAAAAACAAATTAATATTGATACTGTCAATGATACACCATGATGATAAAGTTGATAATGAAGCTGGGTGTGGTGGTGCATGCTTATAATCCCCTCACCGGGGGTACTGAGGCAGGAGGATCCTGTGAGTTCAAGGCTAGCACAACCTGTCTCAAACAAACAAAAACAAACTAACAAACAGATTTATAGTGAATCCTCAACACAAATGAAGCCAGAAATGGCAGAGTAGATGTTCAGTTATGCAGCAGCTATGATGTCACACAAAACACAAAGCATTGGCCAATGGTTGTGTTTTACTGGATCCTAAACATGTCAGGCATAAATAACTTCGTAGTTTACAAAGAAAATAACAATTTTATTCAAGCACAAAAATTACCTTAGAGGATCTGGAGTGGAATTGATAAACGATCAATTACAACAGAGGAAGAACAATATGTATCTGCCCAAAGAACTCTGCAAAAGAATTCTGGTTCACACCAGTGAACAGACAGGAGAAACTTCATGAGAACCTCCAAAGAAAACAGGAAGACCAGCAAGATGTCAAGTATGTTCTACCAAAGAAGACAGGAAAACAAAACACATGTACTATCTACGTAAGTGATACTTGTGTAAGCTGTTCTCATGTGTGATACTGCCCTCGGTGTAATAATTAAAGTAAAGCTTATTTTTGTAATAGAGTTTTGTTTATATTCTCACTGTAGTTCACACAGGAATTTATTTCTGTTGTTATTTTTTAGATTTAGTAAGCAAACAGTTGATGTAGAAAATGTTGATGTTTACTCTAAACACTCAGTACATACTTGATATTTTATTTTATTGACATTTCGTTTTCCTGCTAAGTGAACATTGTATAATGTAATAGGAAGCTCCTAACAAAAGAGAGAGACAGGAGAGGTGACAAGTATCATCTGCCAAATGGGAAAAGAAAGCTAAGCACAGGTACTGTCAGTGTAAGCGAGACTTGTGTCATGGAACACGCTGTTGTCACGTGTGATGACTGCCTTAGGTATGATAATTGAAGCAAAGATTATTCCTGTTGTAGAGTTTTGTTTGTGTTTTCATTGTAGTTTGCATAGGAATTAATTTCTGTGTTATTTTTTAGATCTTGTAAGCAGGTATTGATGTTGAAAGTGTTGATGTTCATCTACACTCTAATTACCTATTAAAAATTTAATATTTTATTTTATTGATATTTTATTTCCCTGTTAAGTATACATTGTTTAGTATAATAAAAATCATAAAATTAAAATTAATATTTCATCCATAGAAATACTTTAAAAAGTAAATGTGGCTCTTATACACCCCCCATAATACTCCTTTAAACAAAATTTGGCATGATGCCTGCCTTTCTCCTTGGAAGAAAGATCCTGGGAAGGATGAACAAGCATGCAGGGTTCCCAGCTTGGAGGGAGATGGTTTCTGCATGTGAGACAGCTCACATCTTAACCTTCTAGCTCTGGTTTTACTCTTCATTGCACCCAATGTTCCACTCTCTGGGAGACGGATCTGCAGTGAACACTGTGCCGACAGAGACACCTCCATTCTGAGGGCGCTGCACGCTGTGTGCTATGTTGTGGTCACGTCCACTGCAGTCCTGGCTCCTGAGTGTCCCTGGAGGATCCCTGCGAAGTAGTTTGGGAATCAGAAGCGTAGTTCTGTGGAGTTCTTGTCACATGGGTCCCAATGCATTGATCCTTCTTTCATGTGACTGTGGATGTGCTGTGACATGAGCTTTGTGATGCGTCTGACACTGCCCAGTAGTGACAGCCCTGCTTCTTGAATGTGTCACATTGATCAGCTTCACTTCACCACAGACACCCACCCCCCACGATTGTCTCTACAGACCCCACTGTTGAGAAGAGGGAATTCCAATAAAAGCCAATAAACCTGAGAGATGTGGAGCTAGAGACACACACAGGCCACTGAGCTGTCACATTAAAGTTTCCCAGGGATGGTTTTTATGATTTTTTCCCTCTTTCCAAGCCTGGTCTCTTGCTTCCATAAATTGTGCAAGCTGGGTTTTCATTAACTCTGGGAGCTGAAATAATTCTTTGTCAAGAATTCTTTAGTCACACATGATTCAGAAGTCCACCAAGATCAAAGGCCGCTGGCTGTGTGGCGGGCCCAGCACTGCGTATTTCATGTAAATGGTGTGGCTTGCTGCCTGCTCGGCTGGAGCTGGTCCAACTTCACATCCCTCCTGCAAATACTGGGATCTTGTGACACCATCTCTAGCACAAGGGGCTCCTCTGTGCCTGATACCATCTCCCTCAGGAGCCAGTCTGTACAGACTGGGAAACTGTTCTGACACCGGCCTCAATATTATCTAAAATTTCCTGAAGAATGGAGTCATTCTTAGCCCCGGGGTATGTGGTGGTAGGGCAGGGAGGGAGACAGGCAGAGAAGTGCTACATTGTTCCAGCCTTCCAGTCTCTCATATTTTCCTTTCAGGAAGGTGGGGTGTATTAAAGAGGCCCAAAGGGGAGATTAAGGTAGAGCAAGAAGAACAAGAACAGACCTTCCTCTTGCTCCTCCTCCTCCTTCTCCTCCTCCTCCTCCTCCTCCTCCTCCTCAGGGACACTGCTCTCCTGTCCTTAGGTTATCTGTATCCTTGTTTTTCATATCAGATATCTGGCACAGGAGGAAATGATATGTGAGTGACATGGGGAAAGCACATGACAGTTGGGTGAAACAACAATAGCACTTGAATAATTGAGGGCCTCTTAGGGCTGGCTCCATCCATGTATTCCACTGCAACTGGGGCACAGAGCTGTTTGGATATGCCACACACACAGATGAAGTGGAGGCAGGGGATGAGAAGGAGGGGAATTCTTCATGATGCAGAAAGAGAAGGGTGACTGGTGGGTGGTCCCAGAGGCTGTCAGTGGCCACCCACAGTGTGCCTGTGGGTCGCTGCATGGCTAGGTGGCCATCCAGTCCACCTTGAGAAGAGACTTAGGGGTATGTGAGTGTTTGGTTCCAGGTGCTGTCAGCAGTACCGTGTATCTCAGGGAACACACCTAGGGGCTCAGAAGGTGGCTGGAGGTGAAGGAGAGAGATAGGGATGCTGGAGAGGCAGGGATGGACCTGAGACCTGGAGGTAGAACATTCAGGAAGGTGGAAAGTCAGCTGTTGTCTGAGGGTAGAAAGGAACTGCATATTGGTCCTATTGGTTAGCTAGGTACTTTCTTGAGGACTTCAGCAGTCAAGGTAATATGGCCTTTTCATTCTACTGCAAAACACAAATGGTTAACAAAACAGATTCTAGTTCATTCCTTCCCCTATCTGCCATGACTTGGGGCTGGGCTCTTGGCACCTTTCTTCCTTGGCATGTATATCTTCATTATGGGATGGTAGCAGTTGCCTTACTTTATTTTGTTAGGAGGTTAACAAATACCATCCCAGCAGGAATGAGTGGGACATGTAGGAAAAGCCTGTTTGCCAACATGGTGGAAGGATCGATAGTGAAGCGGGGGCACAAAACCTGGATTTTCTATGATGTCCAACACCAGCTCCTACATCACCCAGGTTGAAAGCCAGCCTCACTTCCCTCCTCCGTGAGGAGCAAACTATATTTTCAAAAATGGAAGTGTCTGGTTAAATATTAAAAGGAGACTCATTCTTCTGAGGTCCTGCCTTGCAGCACTTAGGTAGCAGCTGAGTAAGATGGTGTTGATGTCGACAGCCCTCCATTTACCACTCTGTATAAATTATAACTGACAGCAGCCCCTGCCAGTCTTTCCCCTGTCTCTTCCCTCTTTGCACTTTTTTCAGTGGCTTATGTACACACGCACACTTTCCCTGCCCATCATAATAGCTGTGGTCTTCTCCCCTCCCCATTTCTTCTAACAAGCGTGCTCACTTTAGTTAATGCAAAGGAAATGGCAGCTTTTAAAGGCAGCCTTTTACAGTGGGAAAGAGCTGCATTAACCATAAAAACCTTTTAGCTGCAGTTTTTATGCTCAGCCTCCCTTCCCCAGACATGGATGCCCTGTGCCTGCATTTCCCTCTATGATTGTGGCTCTTAGAAGGGGTCAGTCATGGGCTGACAGGTACAGGTCACAGAAGCAGTGACACCTGCGGAGGAACTGTCACGCCAGGTGCCTCAGCCAGGATATAATAGCAAGGAAAGCCTGGACAAAGCCACATTTGTCTGTGCAAAAAGATGTTTATGGGGAAGTTTGTTGTGCTAACTTGTACTCAAAATGCTGGGGTTTCTGTCAGCTGTGAGCCAAATAAAAGCGGATTCGTGCATACAAAGCAGAACACTTGAAGTAACTAGAATGTTCAGATCATCTCAGATGGGACCAGCACATGAGCTCACAAGACTGTGAGACCCACAGGGCCCCTATGGGGAGAAACTTCTACACCAACTGATCTCAAATGACACCATCCGGGAGTGTTTGGCAGCATGAGAAAATCTGCTGTGAATTTTTCATCAACTCACTAGAAGAGAAGGATTCTCAGGTGTTCAGAATGTGGAAAACCTCTCAAGGCAGTAGAGAATGCCAGCTCCACTTGCCAAGTCATGATGGAAAGAAGAAGGTCCAGGGATGTACTTGGTGGGTGGAGAATTTATGAAGCCAGTAGATCATTGGCATCCACTTGCATCTGCTGTGGCTTGTATCTAGATGTCACTCCCTGCAAAGCTTCATGTGGTCACTGACGGAGAGTTTTGAAGGTGGCTGGGTTAGGGTGTGTGAATGTGGATTAAGGGTGTCACACTGGAATTAATGGTGTGGATAATGGAAGCCTCACCTTGGGTGGCACCAACCAATAAGCTCACAACCTGTATGGAACATAAAGGGAGAGATAAAACAGGTTTCTTATTATTGCATGCCTTCTGTTTGCTCTATCATACCATGGACAGTTTCTCCCCTGTGATGCCCCTGTGCCACACCACCCTGCTTTGGGACCAGCTGATTATGGACTGAAACCACTACAGATTGTGCGCTGAAATAAATCTTTCTTCCTTTAACTTTGAGTGTTGGTAATTTTGTCTCACCATGAAAAGTAACTAATTTGGTACCAGGAGTGAAGCCATTACTATGATGCTGCCTGGCCATGTGGTTCAGGAGCCTTTGAAAATGGCTTGTGGAAAGGTTTAGAGATGCTTGTTGAAGAAGTAGCCCTAGAATGTTGTAAGATGAAGTCAGCGGGAGATTTTTGATCAGAGCTCAGAAGGTCAGAAAGCTGATAAAAATGCATCTGATAAAACCCAGACTCAGGAGGTTTCAGTTAGGAACAAAGACTGACTACACTGACTGTTGAACTCCAGACCATGTGTGTTATACTTTGGCAGAAAATTTGTCTACATTTTGCTCTTGGCCAGAGACTTCACCTGAGACTGAGATTAAGGGACGTGGACTAATTAATCTGGTGGAAAAAATTTCAAGGCAGTCTAATGTTAAGGTTATGGCTTGGATACTGTTGGGAGCTTTTAGCCAGGCCTATGTTGAGAATCAAGAGCAAAGATCCCAGCAGAATGATTTAAAATGTTGTGAGTTTGGCCAGAAAGCCAGTTTAGTAAAGCTGCAGATTGAAAAGAGAGAGCAGAGGAGAACTTGGTGCTGAGAATAGAAAGGATAGCATGAAGACATCACAAGAAGCAGCAGGACTCCAACCTTTTGCCTCAAAGTTGCAAAAGTCAAAGACTTTGCTTTCAGAAGAGCAACCCAGAGCTCCATGTTCCAGAACGATGGTAGCATAGGGAATTTGTTCCTTTGGATTGGGTTCATAGTGCTCAGCAATCCAGGCACTTGACACCTACAGGTAAGAGAGAGGAGAACCTGGCTTTGTTCCAGCTGGCAGCAGACTTTGGCATCATCCACACGGTGCTGGTTTTAGGTGCATGCAGAATGCAAAAGCTGTGGACCTAAGGCAAGAGGAATCTCTGACTAGTTAGGAGAAGGTTCCATCTCCTGGCAGAACTTGTAGAAAATACTTAAGAACAAAACTTGTGTTCAGGTATTAATAGATTATTTTTATGTTTACCTTCATTATTGATACACTTGCTCAAGAGCAAGAGGCAGACATTGTCTGGTGGAAAACAATCATCTCTCCCAGAACTTGGCAGAATGTCTTATAAATGCAACTGAGTGACAATTGTCCCTGAACATTTCGAGCACCCATGATGCCAGGTACACACTGTTCCAGGCGTTCTGCTAGTCAGAGTTTCCTCTTGCCTCAGGTCTAACCAGCTTGCAGGCCGCTGTCCTTCACTGGAATCACCTGGAGAAGTTTAAAATACATTGGTCTCTACCTTCTTGATTGTTTTTGTTCAGATCTAGAATGTCCCCCAAAGTCTCAGAGGTGGGGTTTTTGGAAAGTGATGAGATCACAGGAGTGCTGTACTCATCAGTGGGTTCATCCGTGGAAGAGTTCAGTAGCTGAGTATGCTGTTAGGAGGTGGGACCTGATTAGAGGTGGTCACTGGGTTGTGACCTGGAAGACTGTAAGTAGTCCTCAACTCCTCCCTTTTTTGTCTGCTTCCTGACTGCCATGGGTTGAGCAACTTTTTTCCACCAGGCCCTTTGTCTAAGTTTTTTTTTTTTTTTTTTGCTATGACAAAATACCTGACACTTAAAGTTAAGGGTGGAAAGGTTTATTTGGCTCACAGTTCATAGAGGTTTCAGTCCATAGTTAGCTGGCTGCAAGGCAAGGTGGAATGGCAGACAAGCATTGCCGAGGAGAAACAGTTCATGGTGGGCAGAAGGTAGCAAAGCAAGCAAGGGATCTTAGCAGCTTCTTTCTGCTCCTTTTATATTCTTATCTAGGCTACCTGGATTAGGGCAATGCCAAATAAATCAGTGGATTGATTTAGTGATCACACATCCTTGATCCACACATCACACACTTACTCCCAGCATCACACATTCTAGGTGAAGCCACCTTTGAAAAAGTCCCACCTGTGAGGCTTTGGGGGGACATCTAGACACAATCCATAACAGCCTTCCACCATGATGTTTCTGCCTTGGAGCTAGTCAGCCATGGACCGAATCTCCAAAACCATGAGCCAAATTAGCCTTCCTCTCTTTTAAGTTGTGGGTGTTGGCTATTTTGTATCAGTGACAGGAAAGTGACTAATACATTGAGATTTCAGTGCACTTGTCCCAGGGATGGGGATTTAAAAACTTCTCCAAGTGATTATAATGACCAGCCAGTATTAGGCCCTCCTGCTAGATGCACATCATTTTTGTAACATCCGTTTCCAAACAATAGCTGTATCAGAGCTGGACCCATCTTCATTCCTGTCCTTGGCACCAACTCTTTCCCAGCTTATGCCAGGATGTGGATAGCCCAGATGTTTGTGAAGTGAACCAGGCAAACCTCAGAAAATCTGGTTTCTCTGGAAGCCTGAACATTTCAGCAAAACATTATGAGTGGTTATATTAGATTTCTACTGCTGTCCCAATGAATTACCACCGATTTTGCAGCTTAAAGTTACTCCTATGGTCTCATGGCTCTGTAGAGGTCTGTTACTGGTCTCCCCATACTAAAATCATGGAGTGGGTAGGAAGCATGTCTGCCTGGAGGCTTCTGGGAAGAACCTACTTCCAGACCCATCAGAAGTCAGTTTTGCATGGCTGTGGGACCAAGGTCCCTATTTCCTTTCTGGCTAATGGTTAGGGTCATTTTCAGCTTCTTGAGGCCACCTGCTTTCCCCACCTGTGACCTGTTCCCCCATCTTCAAGTCCCCCATCTTCAGGTCAGTCATACATCTGTCTGACCCTTGTTTAGCTCACCTGTTCTTTGCCTCCCTCTTCCACCCAGTCTGTATGACTCACCTCCTTCCTCTTCTGCTCTGCAGGGTCTGGCTGAGTACACCAAGGTGCCCTGATAATCCTGGTAATCTCCCTACTTTCAAGCTAGTTGACCAGTTACCTCAATCACATTTGCAAAATCCCTCTGTGGCAATGCCTTGATTAGTGTGAAATGGAATGACTGGAGAAGGGGAATCTCCGGGACATCTGTAGAATTCTGCCTGCTAGAAGCACTATTGGAGAGAACAGGGAAGCACTTTGTGAGCAATGAAACACTAGAGGTCAGGGTCAGGGTCAGCCACAGTAGATGAGTGTTTTGAAATGATTGTTATCTTAGTGGTGGCTGTGGACATCTACAGATGACAGGTCCTGTGCCTGATGGAACAAATCTGGAGAGAGAAGACTGCTGTTTATTCTGGGATTTATGGTTTACTGAGAGCTTTTCTATAACCAGCTTAGCTGTGTGCATGCTGGGGTCTGAGTTGAGTAAGTGGAAGTCAGAGGTGGTTCTGGGACAGTGAACTTGGGGGTTACATTTGGGTCCCTCTTCCTCAGCCCCCAGGCAGCAACATCTCTGCTTTGACTGCTTGAACTCCAGTAGAAACGACCTCTGAAGACAGAGTTGAGAGCTGTTTCCATGGAGCAGCCTTTAGAGAGCCTTGTGGGTTAGGCAGGCAGCTGTGATTTCTGTTTGCCTGTTATTTGAGGCTCCAGGATATTCCTAGTACCTACTTAGGCAGGGATACCTGGCTGCATTCAGAACATCCTTGCACTGTTTCTGTCCTGTTGTAGCTGTCTGCAAAACACAGATATAATCCATGAAAGCAAAACAAGTATTTTTTGCTCTAGTGCCATCTCAAATACAAATACAGGTGCTCGCTGAGCTACAATGAGGTTCCATCCTGATAAACCCATCAGGAGTTGAAAATATCGTTAGGTAGAAAATGCACCTAACACACCTAACTCGCCAACATCATTGCTCAGCCTGGGCAACCTCCAACATGCCTGAGACACTTCTGCTCCTTCAAGATTGGGCAAAATTATCTAACACAAAGCCACTTTTATAACAAAGCAGGGAATCTCTCCTGTAACACATGGAATAGCGCATTTAGAGTGAAAACAGAATGACTGTGCGGGTGTGCTTTAGCCCCACGGCAAAGTTAAAAAGTTGTGCATCAAACAATGGTGAATCAGGACCTTCTGCATTGTGTTCTCACTAGACTGTCTTCTTGTAAAGATGTCAGAAGTGGTGCTCAGTAACTTGGACTTTTCCACAAGTCGTAGTTTAGCACCATGAAAGAGCAAGAATGTTGTGCTTGTGATGAATGTAACTGCAAAAGAACGTTTCGTAAGAACAGATACCTGATTGTGTATATGTGCATGTGTGTATGTGGGTGTGTATGTGTAAGTGTGTGTGCATGTGTATGTGTGTGTACCTGCTTGGGGAGAGAAGGGACTTTACTGGGATAAATCTGAGCCCCATATAGTGGTGTAATTTCAAGAGCATGGGCCTCATTAGGAGGCAAACACTTTGCTCTATATTTGTGAGAAAAATAATTCACCTAATTTTTACCATCACCACTCATGTCTTGATTTCAATAGATTTAATAAGGGCCTTTGAAATCACTGTAAAAGACAATGAGGAAATGCAATATAGTCCCATCTGTAGCATGTCATCCACTCAAATGTTAAAGCTGTGCATTGCTAAGATTTCAGAGTTCTCTCTTCCTTCAGGACAGGTGTGTTTTCCTCCTGCCACAGAAGGTACAGCATGATAGAGGTGACTATGATGTCATGGCAGCTCTGAGGTCTCTAGGAAAAGCATCAGCAAGAGTAGGTAGTGATGGCACTGTTTCCTGAGAGGAAGCAGTGGCTGGGAGCTGGGTCTTCCTGCCTCTTGAAGTGACACTAGGGGAAGAGATGTGCACAGGGAAGTTGGCAGGGTAAGTGGGGTACCCAGGCCTGAGCAGTTCATAGCTTTGGCCAGTGGATGGATACCATGCAAGGATGCAGGTGGGGTGGGCAGGTGGATGGGAACACAGGGGTGCATGTATATGCAGATAGGATGTGTATGTAAGTACAGGACTGCCTGGTGCTGGCTCGGTTATGCACAGCCACAGCCCTGCCGTGGAGCCCATAGCATTAATGACACTAACCCAGGTGGACTGAAGCAGTGGACTCATGGGTCAGGCTCTGTGCTTGCCTGGTTTGCTGCCTCCATTCCCACATGGGCTGTGAGCTGCATAAACAATCCCTGTCCCTAGCCCAGCTGTCCCCTTGCTGAATAAACTTATCAGCTCCAGCTGGGTTCCATGGACCCCTCTGTACACAGGGGTTCTATGATGATGGTGCTTGTAGCCTGGCCATGGCAAGGACATGCAGAGCATGACCTTTGAACTCCTCAGACCTTCCTGGTAGCGACCTGTATCCCAGCAGCCACACAGCTGGAGTTTATTTGAGGTGAGCCAAGACATGCACATAACCTCAGGCTGAGTACTCAGAGGTGCTTATGACTAGGTCCTTTCTGGACTGCATTCTACCTTGGGGGTTAGGGACTACAGGACAGTGGAGCATTAACTCCTATGTACTAGGTGGCACTTTCTCTGCAGATCTTAAAGGTTTGTTTATTTGTACATTTTCTGGGATTGAAATCAGGCCTTTGCACTGAGCTGCATCCCTAGGACTCTCCAACCCTACACCTTTAAGTTTTTGTTTTTAAAACAGGGTCTTGCTAAGTTACTAAGTTACCCAGGGTGGGTTTGAACTTGTGATTCTCCTGCTTCAGCCTCCCAGAGTGCTGGGCTTACAGGCCTGAGCCCCTGTGCCTCACTCAAAGCTTGAATCCCACAGCCTGTAGAGCTGCCTCCAGCAGGCTCATTCCAGGCAGACTTGTTCTGGAAATGCTCTGGGTCCCTATGTGGCCTTCTCTTGCCTGTCTTATGCTCACAGGGGGCCAGGAGGGAACGTGATCTGGGATCAGAGGTTCCAGGTCCCAGGTCCCAGGTCCTTCTTCGTGTACTTCCTGGCTGTGAGACTTGGTATACTTCAGTTTCCACATCTGTTACATAGGGGCAGTAACAAAATACCTACTCCAGTGAGAAGTATTTAGCTTAGAATCTAAACATGGTGAAATATTTTATTTGCCATTTATCTGTGCCATGTCACCTTCTTAGATTCTAATTTATGTGAACTTGAAATGTGTTCGGTGGATATTCCTTGCAAGTATTTGGTTTTGTGAGATCAGCAGGTGAATGACGGGATCTCAGCAGGGATGCTGAATAAACTTATCAGCTCCAGCTGGGTTCCATGGACCCCTCTGTGCACAAGATGGTTGAAGCATTGATCAGCATTCCTGAGGCTAAGGGATAAAACTTCCTTACAGATCGAAGGATTTTCATTTTGAAAATATTATTTTTACTTTCCTTTCCCAGGGAATTTATTCTTCTTTAGTGGGACAGCCTGTATTTTTTCTTTGGAATTTCATGTTAGCGGTGTAGATGTTATTTTCATTTTTCTTTCCCACAAGAATTTATTCTTCTCTAATAGCACACCCTGAATTTTTCTTTGAGATTTCATGTTAGTGGTGTGAGTGTTCTCAGGGGTAAAGTATGTGGTTAGATGAAAGATTGCTGTGGGTTCTGAGTGTGTGTGTGTGTGTGTGTGTGTGTGTGTGTATGCAATCTTCCAAATGCAAATACAGTGATACCTCAGTTCATAAACACGTTTGTTTGCAAACAATTCCAGAATGCCAACTCTGCTTTGGGTGATGAACAAGACCACAGCCATCTTTCCTACACAAATGGGAAGTGGCTTTTTTCCAGAACCGAGGAATGAACTAAGTTCATGAACCCAGGCACCACTGCATTAGACAAAATGCATGGTTTTACTTATGTATGTGCATCTCTATATTGGAAATGTTAACTTGAATTGAACCATTTACTGTGCTGAATCCTGGCAGATGGGATGGACAAAGAGCGATTTCTGTGGACCACTTCTGTGGGCAGTCAGCTTCCTCTGTGTGGATTCCTTTCTGGCTGATACTCGAGGTCACCCCAGAGCACACAGAGGCAGACCCTGCTTCAGTGGCACATATGTTTGTTCCAGCGGAGCAAACGTGTGTGCCACTGAAGCAGGGTCTGCCACTGCACAAATGCAGATCTCTGCAGCCCGTAGAAGCACATTTATAACTAATGAGACTAGACAGGGCCCTGCGGAAACCACAGATGCAGCGTAGCCTCCGGTGGACGTGTGCACTGGCCCAGCCTTCAACAAAGAGCACAATCCTCCAAATAATTATTTCCTGTGGTGACTCCTTTCTCTCTCTCCTTTCCTTTCTCTTTTTAATGCTTTGTTTGTTAAATCCTGGTTTGCTTCCTACTTTTCCTGTTGACTACAGCTAAATCGAGTTTAGTTCAACTCATCTCACCCTGGGTCAGCAAAACTTTCCCTCCGTATAGTGCCTTTCCTCTTCTGCCTATTCAGGCTCTGGCTTCGTGTTATCTTTCATTCCAAAGGCAGAGCAAGAGGAGAGGAAGGACAGAAGGCACTGATTTGGGGTTGTAAGGATAAAGAATGTGGTACAAATGGGATTTGTTATACTGGGATCATGACCATTTTTGTCATTAAAACATCTATGACCTGTTTGTATTCCCACTGAGAACATAGAATTAGGAAAAGCAGGAGAAGATGCTACATACAGGTTAGTGAGTGTTTAGGGAAGTAGTTCACATTCCGCCAAAGGCTTTCTGTAGAGTGGCATAAATTTGAAGTAAAGGGCAGGATGTCAGCATATTTTAGAAAACTAGGGTAATTAGCTCTCAGCAACAAAATTAATAGAGTGGCCTGGGTTTAAAGAAGAGAAGGAACTCTATGCCAAGAACTGTATTGTCTGGGGGTTATAAACAACACTGTGACTTACGCCTGCAAAGCAGGGCACTGGGCCAAATAATTTATAAACACACACACACTAAAAATAAAAAAAACAGAAACATAAAGAGGCAAGGCCACAAAATGCCTCCCAAACCCCAACTCCCCTAAAACCAGTTCAGCAAGGGGCATTGATGGGGAGCATCAGTACTATACAGCAAGTAGATCTGAAAGGGAATCAAAGGAGGTAAAACAGTTCAACAAGGTACTTGGAGAATTTTAAAAAGATCTAGATTATTGCAGAATTATTTTCTTATTCCCTATAATGGTTTGAGCAATCTTTCATTCTTACATCTGGTAATCTGAACAATGTAGTTGAGGATAGCTATATGTAATGTAACAACCACTGTTGATTTGTATTATTTTTTCTTGAGACTCTGTACCACTTTGAATGTTCTTGCTTTGATTTGTTTATGTTTGTGATACTGGTATGCTGCTACTGTTCTATTTCTTTGTTTGTTTCTCATTTACCACTGTTTTTAAAATAAAATTTTAAAAAATTAAAGAAAGAGATGGTGAACATGAACACCTAGCATAGGAAAGAATGGGAGTCCATAAGAAAGACACAGAAAGAATCCAGGAGCTCAAAATTATGATCGAAAGTATGAGTAATGGAAGCAGCCAGTGTGACGACAAAGTGTCACACCTAGAGACAGGGCTGAGTTTAATGATTGGTAAATGAGTGATACCTTAAAAATAAGGGAACATGAAAAGTGGCTCCTAGGTAGCTCAAAGAGGACTAATATGAGAGTAATTGGAATTATTGAAAACTCAGCACAAAGACATAAAAACATTACTAGTTTCACAAGTAATAGTAGAAAAAATTACAGACAAAGAAAAAGTATTTAACATACAGATAAGTGAAGCATACAAGATCCTGAAAAGTCATGATGGAAAAAACCACTCCACATGATAATTAAAATACCAGAAATACAATACAAAAACAGAATCTTGAAGGCTGCTGGAGAAAAGGAACAAATCACCTAGGAAAGAAAATCCAGCACAATTACAACAGATTTCTCAACACAAGGCTTAAAGGCAAGGAAAACATGGAATAAAGTTTCAAGCTCTTAAAGAAAAACTTTCCACACAGACTGTAACACCCTGCAAAATTATCTTTCCAGATTGGTGGAGAAATAAGATACTTTCATGATGAAGAAAACCTAAAGAAATTTATGACCACCAAACCAATACTCCATAAGATTCTCAAGGATATCCTAGAAGGAGATAATGAAGCTAATGATGCCAAAGGCCCAATAAAATGAATACATTAAGTAGAACTTGTAATCAACTAGATGAGTGTCTTAGTTACTTTTTCATTGCTGAGACAAAATATCTGACACTCATAGTCAAAAGAGGAAAGCTTTACTTTAGCTCACAGTTTGTAGATGTTTCAGTCCATAGTCAGCTGGCTCCAAGGCAGGGTGGTATGGGAGAAGAGAAACAGTTCATGGCATGGAAGGCAGAAGGGAGCAAAACCTGCCTCTTTTTGTCGCTTTGTATTCCATCTGGACTATAAGCCTATTGATGGGTGCCACTCACACCCAGGGTGCGGCTTCACTCTTCAGTAAATCCATTCAGCCACACCCAGAACTGTGTTAATTCAATTAGGGAATTAATCCGGATACCACATACCCTTAATCCTGTTCAGAACCCCTCTGAAAAGCCTCATCTACGAGCACATGAGGCTTCAGGGAGACATCTAGACATGAACCATGACAACGGGAAAGAAAGTGAAACATCAACAGGAAATTAATACAATGACAGGAATAAGTTAACATTTCTCCACTATAACTATCAGTGTAAATGGACTCAACTTGCTAATCAAAAGACATAGGTTAGCAGAATGTATGAAGAAACAAAATTCCATAGTATGCTGTATTAAGAAAAAACCTATTTAACACCAAAGGAAATTTATAGACTAAAAATCAAAAGATGGAAAACAATAGTCCATGCAATAGGAAACTTAGAACAAGCAGGAATAGCTATCCTATTTTCAGACATAGTGATTTCAAGCCAAAGCTGATCAAAGGAGGCAAAGAAGAACATTACATATTGGTCAATGGAACAATTTAACAGGGAGAGATAACAATTATAAGCATGTATGCACCAAACCATGTGGGCATTCACTTCTATCTACTTCCTTCATAGGACTGCTTTCATTGTGTCTCATAAATTTTCATGTGTTGTACTGGCATTATCATTTAATACCAGGAACTGTCTTATTTCTTTCTTAATTTTCTCTGTGACCCATTGATTATTCAAGCGTGTGTTGTTTAATTTGTCTATGGTTGCATAGCTTCTGTGATTTCTTTTGCTTTTGATATCTAGTTTCATTACATTGTGACCTGATAGTATTCAAGGTAAATTTTTTAGTCTTTTGAATTTATTTATAAGATATGCTTTATTAACTAGTATATGATCTATTTTGGAGAAAATACCTTACACAGCCTCAAAGAAAGTGTATTCTGTTGTTGTTGTTGGGCCAAACACTCTATATATCTATTAAGTCTGTTTGTTTAAAGGCTTGGCTCACCTCTGATATTTCTGGTAATTGTTTAGCTGATCTGTCTATTTGTGATAGTGATTCTCTCTCCTGTACCTCCTCCTCCGCCTTTGTTTTCCTTCTTTTTATTTTGAAGTAATTATAGATCACAGGAATCTGCAACCAGGGTGCAGGACTTAGAGTTGGCTGGAAACCATCGGGTAGATTACAGAGCTCATTTGTATTTCACCGGCTTTTTCTTGCTTGCATCTGTGTATGCTGTTGTGCATAATTCTGTGATGTTTTATCACATCCTGTGACACCAACACAACAAGTCTAGGGCTGTTCCACCACCACCTCCCAATCACCACAACTCTCTTCTCTTTCCTATCTACAAGCAGCCTCCATCTCCGTGATGACTTCCTCTTACAAATGTCATATCCATGGACTCACACAGCATGGAACCTTTGGAGACTGGCTTATTTCCCACCCAACCTGATACCCCTGGTATCCACCGAGTCATGTGGGTACTGTGGAACGCTGTCTCTCCCTTTTGTTGCTGAGGGTCTGGATGCTCCAGTTTGTATTGCTGTTCACCTCCTGAAGGACACCTGGGGTGTTTGCAGATCTGGGATAAAAGAAGTTTTCAACGCATGTAATGGCTATATTTAAAGAAAATTATATGGATGTTTTGGAAGTGCACACGCTATATATTTGTAGTAGGATCTTTGTTAATATTTGTTACTTAAGGAGTTATTTCTGACCTGCACACTTAGGGCTTTCTTAAAGGAGTGTCTGGGCAAAAGACCATTCGGAGATTCACCACTGATGTTCAGGTTTATATTTGGAAGCCCAAGACTGGTCTTTTATTTAGAAGTCACTTTCCTGAAAATTCTAGCTACCAGAATTTGTTATCTGCCAAATTCATTCTCAGGTTAGGGGTGTGTATATCTTGGAAGTGTTCTATTGGCTCCTGGCCACTCATCACTCTGTGACACCCTGATCCTTATCAATTTGTTCTCCTGTTTGTTGACTTCCCCTCCAGAGCTGCATAACAACTAGTCTTTGTCTTGTTCTCTGCTACTCCTAGTTACAGAGTGAGGGGCAGGCACAGAACGGGTGCATAATAAACCTGTGAATAACTGCATGAATGAAGCATGCATTCAATACGGAGAAGCAATTTGAAAAACTATCCCTCAAAGTCCAGTTTTAGGGAAATACAAATGAAGCCCACCGAAGAAGTGGGTAAAGGGAAACCATTCTCAGGCTTGGAGTTAGAAAGCCAGAGTCAGAATCTCAGCTCTGCCTCTTACGGGCTCTGAACCCATTAGCAAGTGATTCACTTCTCTCCAGTGTCTTCAACTTTGCAACACCGCCTTCCCGGGGGAAATTGTGAGGCTCCAGAACTCCACTGTGTGGATGCACTTTGTAAGACACTCAGTGCCGTCTGTGGAAGTGGAAGGGTCTCCTCACTGCCGTGGTTGCCTTCTCCTCTTTTCCCCTTCTTCTATCCTTTGCCTTCCCCACACCCACTGCCTTGCTCATCCTCACTGCCATTGGGATCATCTGCACCCCCAGAAAGATGAAAAGCATTCAGGCACCTGCAAATCCCTGTCCCAGCGACCTTGTGACATTCCCTCCAGTAGAGGGCAATGAGTCTTGCCTGCCTAACCTTCAGCATCAAGCTGAAATACACAGGACAGCCTACAGTCATTTCTATATCCTGACTCTTGCAGGAAGCACACACGGCCATCCCAGCCATCCTTCCACTCAGCAATCCCAGGTCTTCTTGTTGAACACCGTGCCTTGCAGCCCAAGCCCCTAAGGAAATGTCTGGCTGTCGTGAAAGTTATTTATTTTTTTATTTTTAGTAGGATTTGCATTCTCCTTTTCTCTTCCAGGTTGAGAATGACATACAGAGCAAGCCTGGGTCAGGAAGGGTGACATGGACACTCTGATCTCTTGAATTTCACATGCATTGGGAGGTGGGTGATTGCCTGTGCTTGACTCAGTTATCTGTCTTAAGGCAGTGATAAAACTCTACTCTCAGTTTGCTGGCCCTCACTGTGTGTGTCCCTGTAGGACTGGTGAGGAGAGGTCTTCAGAGAACCTGCTTCTGGGCGGAGCAGTCAAGGAACTCCGCTTGGTCCCAATCACTCCGGCCAGCCAGGGGCTTCGTTGTGGTGATGAGGGCAGTTAGGTCCTGGGTCTGCTTCCAGGGAGAAGCCCCTGCATGAGGCAGCCTCCCATCTCTGGGTAGGCAAGGAGAAAGACACATGTGAGGCAGCCCAGTTCTTCCAGTTAATGAGAACCAGTGGGGTGGTCACACCCAGGCTCTGCTGTAGGGAGAGAGGTGGCGGGTCATCCTGGTTAACTCTTCTCCCTAATGGGAGGTAACTAACCTTGACTCCATCCCATGCCCTTTCATTAAGGAAGGTACGGAAATAGCACAAGACTATTTATACACTGTATTTGAGTATCACTCATTCATTCAGATATCATTCATTTATTCAGTGTCTAGAGAAGGAGTCAGAGACTGAAAATGGAAGAGAACCAGGACACCTCCATTGTGTAGTGTTATCTCTGGGGTGGCAGATATGAACCACCAGTCACACATCAAGGAATAAGTACTATTTCTGGGTGGAGGCACTGTCTGTGAAACCCTTCTAAGGAGGTGACACTGGATCCCTGACTATATGGAGTGAGACAGTTTTCAGGAGGTAAATTTCCACCTTGTCTCATACCCAGAGAGACTGCGGTCCTGTCTACAGGAGCGCTGGACCTGGTGGGCGGGGTCACTTATGATTGTCACCATCTCTGCATCTAGGCAGCCCTTTCTGGCATGAACTGTGACTGAATTTGACAGTGTGCTGGTGATGGCGGCTGTAGGGGTGTGGCACACATGTCCTGGGAGTTACAAGGGGAAGCCAGTGTTCTTTGAGGAGGTGCAGCTTGTCCATATTCCCATACATGTAGGGCTGGTTGTGTCCCTGCCCCACAGGTAAGGGAAGAGAGACTACCCAGCCATGTCACTTTCTTTAGTCAGAGCCACACTCATTTTCCAGGATAGGCCATGCCTCCTGATATTCTGCACACATGCTTTTGGGCCACAGAGGTGAGTGCTGACACACAGAGAGGACAGAGTAGGCTTTAGAAGGGGAGGGTCTCTGAGGTGGGGACATTGATTGTTTGCTCTCAGAGAACAGAGCTGACCCCTAGCAGTGACCAAAGCCGTGCACCTTCTAAGCTTTGGTCATGCAGGGTCACACCTAGCCCCACAGTCCTATTTTAGGAGCATCTTGGAGTCTCCCTGGCTTGGCTGTGGAGCTATGTCATCAGCCAGGACACTGAAGTGTTGGCTGGTTCTGTCCACAGCCCTGCAGAGTTGGAGCCCTTTCCCTGTGGGCAAATCTAAATTTAGCCCCAAAGAGCTGCCTTCCGATTTTGCTGGAGGAAAGCTCTTCTCACCGGAATGGCAGAGGTGCTGATTAAGTGGGAGAACCCACATCTGGGAACACATAAACTTTATTGTCCTTGGATGACAGCGCAGTTTCCTTGTCTACTGGTTTTCTGCCTTTTGAGTCAGGTGTGAGTCTCTGGGCTCATGGTTGTGTTGGCCAGTGCAGACCATTTTGCTGTGGCCTGGGATCCTTTGGCAGAGCCCAAACTTGAGTCAACCCCTGGGGATGTTGACCTGCTGCCAGCTCTGTAAGTGCAGAATGTGACAGAAAGTGGGAGTCTGGGTCTCTCTGAGTGATCCCAGGAGAATGTGGGAATGTACTTCCCTGAACCAGATGCCAGGATCCAGGAGGCCTGAGATAGCCAGGGTTTCCAGAGGATGCTCTGGGAGGCAAGGTCCTGATTGATATCTGGGACCAAGTGTGTCTGAGGGCTTTGCTGGGCAAGAAAAACTTCAAGACCCAGGGGCTGGGGATTTAGCTCAGCAGCAAAGCACCTGCCTGGCAAGTGCAAGGTCGTGAGTTCAATCCCTGGTACCGGAAGAAAAACAAAAAACAAAAAAACCAAACTTCAAGACCCTTCCAAGCCCAGAGCAAGCTCTTTGGTGATCCCTACCCTAGGGCCCTTCTGCCATTTGCATCATGAGTAGTTTGGGAAGTTTTTGAGTGAACTCCTTTTAAAATTCAGCTCCCTGATGCACATTTAGCTCCCTTTCAACAAACATTTCCTTTGTTGTCCAGCAATACAAGCTCTAGTAATCTCATCTCCATGAGCTTTTAAAATGTAGGCCAAGGAGCTCTGGACTTGGTTTCTGAAAGGCTAGGTTGCTGGGAGGTCTGGTTTTACTGTTTCTTCACTGTGTGACACTGGGCAGGAACCTTTTCCAAGCTTTTGGTTCCTCATCTGGAAAATGACAGTAATATGAATGTGCTCACAGCTCTGAGGCAGTAACAAGTTTGACATTCTATACTTTCAGACGCTCTTTAGGGAGGCAGGTTGCATTCTGTACAGAGGAATCATGGCTGGGAGTGAATGGAATGTTTGATTGGATTTGATTAACTCTCTGCTCCATGGAAATCCCTTGTCTCCCAAAGACAACCCCCCAAGAGGACACAGAAGGGCTGAGTGGGTGGAGAGAATTCTTGCTGTCTTGGACTCTTCTACATCCACTGTTTTGTGATCTCTTGAATCTCATCTTGTTTTCCTGAAAATGATGATGATGGTGTCCAGAAATCATCAGGACACTGGAGTAGCAGGACACTGGGGACTAATTCAGCAGTGTGTTGCTGAATGCCCATGAGCAGTTGGGTACCTGGTCTATCATTATCTCAGTCTTGGGGTCTATAGGATGGACACAGAAGTACTTCTTAGCAAGCCTTGAGAGATGACTTGGGGAGAATGCAGAAAGGCAGATTGTAATAATTTCAGTGCTGTGGTCTTTATCCAGCTCTGTGTGTTTTCCTCATCAAAACTTAGAGTGTAGGAAATTTCCCATGCTCTTCCACACAGCATGCAATGTTAGTGCTGGAATGAGTTTTCCCACTTAGCAATGATTCGTAGAGTAGAAAGAAATTAGACTGAATTTAAAAGAAATTAGGCTCTGGGTAAGGAAGAATGGAAAGATAACCTCTTGCTGTAATTTTACGGGATGCCCTGGATAGTGCCCAGAAGTTGTCAGGAAGGAAAGAGCTCAGGAACATTTTACAAGCTAGTAAAACATTGTTTGAGGAATGACAGATTCTTTGGAATTTATCTGCATGGCTGACGTCATTGTCTCAGCTCAGGGAGCCAAATTGTCTCCATGTCTGTGACTCCTTTTTGGAATTACTTCCTAGTAGTCAGAGATTGTTGGTTTGCAAGAAGAGGCCCTTTCTGGGCCAAAGAAGCTTCTCCTTCAAACTAAAATGGGAGGGAATTTGGTGCCTCTAATGATGGAGGCCTTCTCTTCTGCAGTTTAAGCATCTGCCTCCACAGTTGCCATCACTGTCACCCTCCACAGCTGTGCACACTCCACAGGGCCAGCATGATCTTCCGTGCCCAGCTCAACGCCTGGAGTGTGGCCCTGTTAACAGAAGCCTGACCAGCAGCCTGTGTGTCTGAGACCATGTTGAGCCGCTGGCTCTGCAGTGACGGGACATGTCACTATATCATCTTTCCTGAACTGTTATTGTAAAACAGCTCTCATTTTAATCTGAACACTTGGGGAAGGTAGCAGTAGCCCAGGGAGGAAAAGGATCTGACTGTTCCGGGCACTGTGCATAAACTTTTCCATGTGCACAATCATGTTAACTCTCAAAACAGCTTTCTGAGTTGAGACATTGCAGTCTCAGGTTGCAGGTCTAGAACCTATATGTATGTGGTGCAATGGACTAAATGTGCCTGTTTGTGTGAGACATTCCTATGTTTAAAATCCTGAGACCCAGAGTGGTGTGTAAAGAGGTGGGGTCCAGGAAGGTGATGCAAGTCCCATGAATGGAATCAGTGCCCTCATAAAAGAGGCCCGAGACCCAGCTCACCCCACTATATGAGGACACAATAATAGGGTGCATCTGTGAACCAGAGTTTGGGCTCTCACCTACACAGGAGCTGCTGGTTCTTTGGTCTTTGAGTTCTTAGCTTTCAGAACTGTAAGAATGAATCTCTGTTTTTTTGTGAACTACCTGGTCAATGGCATTTTGTTATAGCAGCTTAAAGGAGTTGAGATATATAACATGCATTTTGTTCTTGTCTTGGTGTTGGCAACTGGGCAGAACGAATGTCATCTTGTGCCAGGAAGATTAGAATGATGACTCCAGTGTTGCAGTAGCAGGGACCCATGAGAACCTGTCTGGTAGGTCCAGTCCCACCAAGATCACCCAGAGTAACCCAAGTATAGCATGCTGGTCTTCTCAGCAAACCACTCACCCTTAACCCTGCAGTCCCAACCCTGCAATGCCTCACCTCTAAGACAGGCTGACCTCCAGCCATGAGCCACTCTTGAAAGCCTCCAAAGATCCCAGTGGTGAGCAGAGTCTGCATACTGCTCAACCAGCCTGGGAACAGGTCCCATTGTCCAGCTGACCAGTACCCGGTTGACTCATTGGCCCCAGAGCCTGAGCATTGACTCAACCTGCTGCTTGCTCCAGCCCTGGTGGAGCTGAAGAGATGCTACAGAGAGGACAGAAGCTAGTTCCTGATCCAGCCTAGAGCAGAAGTGTGCCTGAGATGATCCTGGCCCTTGCTCACCTTCCTGTTTCCAGAAGCCTATTGTCACTCCTGAGCTCAGACAGGAGGGCTCTGTGTCTTCACTCAGTCAGTCTCAGCACAGACTTTTGTTCCAAAACAGAACCTCTAGGTGGACACAGCTGGCTGTCCTTGGGAAAAGATGCCACTTTCTGACCTGGTGTTAACCCTGGGGTGAGGGTAGCCCCTCTTTGCCACTTGCTCCTGTAGACAAAGTTGGGCAGGTGATACCGTTACACTTTCCAGAGTGCTGAAGTGAAGTTTTGACACATTCCAAGGAACATGAAAGTGCAAGAAAGAGCCAGTACATCATGGCCTGCTACCGGGTCCCAGCCCTGATTATCACATTAAATCAGTGGTGGGCACATTTCATCCAGAGCTCAGCAGCCAATTACTGGGTCTTACAGCTTCTCCTTCCAGGACTAAAAAATATGACCATGGTTACGTTTCAAACTTAGTGTTCTCTATTTTTCAATCAGCGCAGTAGCTGTGTGATGGTTGTATACACACACACACACACACACACACACACACACACACACACACATGTCACATGCTGCTGAGGAACAGGAGCATGCAGCTGAGGAACACCAGAGAATTGGCATTCTACAGCCTGGTGGAACAGAACAGAATTGGATTCTCACCCCGGTTCTGTAATTTTACTAGTTTGTAATCATTAGCAAGTTAGTTAACATGTCTGGACCTCAGTTTTCTCTAGGTAAAATAAGGATAATAACATCTCCATTTCCAAAATTGTGAGCTTTCCTTGATCAAGAGGTCCAACACTGATTCTCCTCCAATAACTTGGACAATGTTTTCTGGTCACAAAGCTTAGTATTTACCTCTCCATGTGTTCATGATCTGCTCCTTTTTGTATGTCAAGAGGATAAAACATTCTTTTCTACTCAAGGCTTGCTGAGAAGTGGGGTGTATAGGGGGTGGGCCTCCTATTGGCTTGAGTTTCAGGTTGTAGAGGAGATATTTACTTGGCTGGTATTTCCCAGGGAAAATGCTCTCTGGGGTGGGAGCAGAAGGTAATCTCAGAAAGGGTTTGTGCTGATTTTTATGACTGTTTCTTCCAAATTCTGGAGCATCCAAAGAAAGCAGAGGTATCTGCCAGAATGCCACATAAAGATATCAAGCATGTGAATTCTCCACCACATGATAGGGCATACGAAATGTCACATTTCTCTTCTTACTGTAAATTAAATGTGATACACTATTATAGCCATCCTGCCAGGGTAGTGAGAAATTCAGCCTCAGATTCTCTTTGAAGGCCTCTCCTCCCAGATCCAGTGTACACCCACCCAGAACACTCACCTAAGGCCTGGTCCACAGGGTGAGCACTGCTGCACTCCACCATTTCGTGGCCAGGCTTTGCCACTGCTCGATTCCCTGCCACTTCCCAGAGGGCCACCAGGGAGGGAAGGGAGAATTTCTACTCAGGGAGCCTAGCTCGCTGTCCCCTTCCAGTCCTGAGGAGGCCTGGGTCCCTTCTCTGATACCTCTGTCTCTTGCTGTCTTCTGGAGAAGATAAGCAGGAATCGGACCCCAGGAACACAGTGATGGCCTCTCTTCCCTGAGGGTGGGGAGCAGATAGGTTATCTGTGACTAGAACTATCTAATTCTGTTACTGGGAGGGCTGATGAGATAGGATTGCAGAATTCCTTTAGGGAACTGAGTGAGGTGAATGTGGGGGAGAGACTTAAAGACTCACTTGTAAACCCTATTCAGGTCCTTGTAAGATACCTGCTATAGAGAGCCTTCTGGGTCCTCATCACAGCCTAGGAAGTTTATATTTGTAACCCCATGGAAAAGTTATTGGAATCCTAGTGAGTTAATTTCAATCACTTCCAGTGCAACTCATGGTGAAAATAAAGACACTAAGGCATATCTGTAGTTATGGGGCGCCAAGAGGTCCTAAGTCCAGCTATGATGATGGCTAACTGGAACAAAGGCCTCTATTCAGGGCCAAACCTTGGTTTTATTAATTCCTGAAGAAAGGAGTGTGGCTAGAGGATCAGTGACTGTGAGAATGGCAGTCAGTAGGTGAATGCCATGAGCTGGGCTAGGTAGGAGGCCCAAAATCACCTCTGCAATAGGTAGAGAAAAGGATATGCAGAAAGAGTAATCTGCATAACACAATTGTGGTAGTATGGGATGTTTTAGGGTTGGTGCTTCAGCTCTGATGTGTAATATTTCATGCCCTGGTAAATCATAGCTTCTTATCTCAAGACTCGATCCCAGCCAACAGTATGGACCATGGCTCTCCATCCTGCCTAGCCTCAGCTCACATGTGTTTTATTTGGAGCTACAGGGGACTAAGGAAGCATGATCCTGTCATCTTTGCTTCAAAGACTACATATCAGCACCTTGGCCGAACTGATATGCGTTGCTTAAAGCCAATTGAAGGATAATAAAAAGTCCTAACCAGCTCTGCACACAGCAATACATGGAAATAGGGCCCGGTTCAGTCACAATGGAGGCAATTGTTCCTCCTTCAAAGAGAATCACCCAGGTGGTCCTCCACAACTGTTGCTCTCCTCTTACCTACTTGTGCCTTTGCAAGCAGAGCTGCTTTGTGGAGCCCCAGAATAAGCAGAAGCTGTGGCCTGCCAGTCCCACAGCCATCTCTATCACTTTATAAACATGGGAAGGGCTTGTCTGGTGTGTGTGTGTGGATCTAATGTGCTCATGACAGCCATCCTGCAAGGTAGGTGAGGACCCTTAATCCCCATTCAGATAAGGCAGCTGAGATTCAGATCACATAGATTCACCCAGAGTTACCAAGCTGCTTCATGGTAGAGGACTGGGACACGCCATCTGGGTCTCCTGGCCTCTTTCTTCAATATTCCATAGCTTGCTGGTGTTTAGATCAGACTGTAGGTCATCAGAGACTCATCATGTTGCCTTTTGCCAAAAATTAGGATAGGTTAACAGGCAGTGTTTCGGAAACTTGCTGGTAGATTTTTGTCAGCATTTTGCTTTCATTCTGTGCTTTGCTACTCTCAGGAAGAAAATCTAGAAGTACAGCACATTTCTTATGAGGGAAAATGCTCTGGACTTGAATTAACACTGGTGGGTCACAAAGTTGATATTATGACAAGTTTAGGGCATGCTGCTGATGTGTGTGCCTTCAAAAGGACTGACTGAGTGAAGGGAGAAATTTTATAACGTTAAGAATTCAAGTCTCAAAGAAAAATTGCCAGACATGTATTTCTGACCACTGGATGGGACTCTTTGAAGACTACATATTTTTATCAGAAAATGGAATTGATGACTGTCAGTGTAATCTCTTCAAAGGCAAGGGTTTTAAGATCTGGTTCCCCATTTCCCACAAAATGGACAGCAGAGCTGGGGACAGAAAGCCCATCACAGAGCTCTCTGCAAGGCTGATGCTTCCCTCAACTTCAGAGAGAAATGACAGCAGAGAGAGCAGAAACGGCGGAACATCTCATTCCTGCTCCCACACATGTTGATGGCCAATGAGATCTCGGGACCAGAAGAGGTTCCTTCACCAGAAAACCATGGCTGGAGTTCCACTGTCTAAAGGAGAACAGGAAGACTAAGGAGAGCCCCAGACAGCTGTTCCTAGGATGGGAGCTTTTGCACATTGACATGGGAAAGAGGTAAGTGGCATTCAGCCATTTCCCAGATGAGCATCAGAAGGGTGAAGTCCACGTGTGGAAAGTGGGGTCCACTTTTCACTGGCCAGCATCTAACCTTGCCCATGAGCAGGGAAACACAGCTCCACCTGCCCCAGACAGATGCTCAGACACAGGTGCTCATGGCAGAGCACTGGGTCCCCAGACATGCAAGTTCTTGTCCCAAACACATGTAACCTTGACTATGGAGCAGGGCCTCCATCTGGGAGTGTGGTCCCAGCCTGTGGCTCTCTCCATCCCATGGAGGTGACCCTATCCACCTTCACCTCCCAATCCTCCCTGGGCTGGACACTTCCTGAGAAAGCCCTGGTTCCTTCTGTGGCCTGGCTCTGGAATGCAGCTCTTTCTGTCCTGAAGACAATGGCTTCCAGGCAAGGAACAAGGAGGTAAGGCTTGAAGGGCAGAGAAGGGCACAGCTTTGGGGCAGAGGAGAAGTGGGCAGGCAAACACCATGAGGTGCCTGAGGGCTGGGTATGGATGGGGACCAGCTGGGGACCAGACCAGCCACAGGAGCGATGCTTCTGTAGCTAGCACAGAGGGAGGAGATGAAGGAGCTTACAAAGGTCATTGAATTTCCAGCAGTAGCCTTGGGAATCTGGGTACCTCTCCTCTCTTTGGCCACTCCTAGTGTACTCCAGGCCCAGCAGTGCCCTTGGGCTGGAGGGCGCTGTTAGAATGCAGAGCAGCCTGGCCCAGGTCTCGGATCCCAGCACTCTCCAGCCCCATCCTTGGTATAACTTAGGACTTAGCAAGATCCTGTCTTAAAATGAGAAAGAAAAAGGATTGGGGTATAGCTTCATGCAAAGTCCCTGAGTTCAATCCCCAGTACTGGTGCAAAATAAGTCAACAAATAAAATAAGCAGAGGCAGAGAGAGACCCATCCCAGACTGAATCACAGTGTGTGCTTGAACAGGACTCCAAGGGGGGGGGGTGGAGGATTTTAAAATTTTATTTTTATCAGCCAGTGTTTGCAGAACTTGATGATCACATTGCTCGTGGGGAGGTGGTGCATAAACCTCACACATCTCAGTTTCCCTCCCTAGGATTGTGTCCTCTTTCCTGCACTGCTCCAGTCTAAGAGGAAACAGAGACTTGGAGCTGTTTGGGGAGGAGCCGCAGCGGTCAGGGGACACTTGCTCCAGGTGTAAGAAAGTGGGGAGCGGAGTCTTCTCACAATGGCCCGGCCTGCCTCCCCTGCCGCCACCTCTGGGGCTGAATCCCAGGGCTCGGCCCAGATGCTGTTGTCAGCTGTGGACACCCTGGATCTGTGTTTTGAAGCCAGATTTCATTGCCTGATCCCCTGAACTTCTTTCTGTCCCTGCATCTGGTTTCCTGATGCTACACACACAGACCCAGCTCCTGGAGAAGCCTAACTCCTAGGAAAGATATTTTGGAAGTTTCTTGTGTCTGCAACACTCCTGAGCCCGCTTTGACCTGCCTGTCTCTGTCCTAGGGAGCCAGCTCCTGAATGAAGCGCTGCTCCCCTCAGGCTAGGATGGCTCCACAGGGTAGGAGAGGAACAGCCCAAGGTGCCCTCCCAGCCCTGCCAGGTCAAGGTGGAGGAGCTGAGGCTGGGGTTCCTTCTGGAGAGATGTGGAGAAGGTGCAGGCAGAGAGGTAGGCTGATATAGATCTATACATGCAGGCTGAGAGGCTGGGGACATGCCGAGAATGTTTTCAGCAGAAAGACTTTGAAGGTCCTCAGCTCTGAAAGGTTGTGTGATATTCTGGAAAGGTCATGAACTTATTGTCATTTAATTTTTGCCCCTTCCAATCACTGCTGTGTGACTGTGGCAAGTTAGTGAGCCTCTCTGAACCCCGTGCTCCTCTCTAAATAAGATGCTAACTTGGGAAGGCACAAGACCCTGGGAACCCTCCTGGCATGTGGATGGCTGAGCAGGGTTGGCCCCATCACCTGCCTCTTCCCTGGAGTTGTTCCCCTCTCCTGCTGGGTTCTGTCTTTGTTTTGTGAGACAGGGTCTTGCTATGTAGTCCAGGCTAGCCTCAAACTCACAGCAAATCTGTCTCAACCTCTTGCATGCTGGGATTTCAGGCCTATGCCACCATGGCCAGCTCTTGCTGAGTTCTTTTAAACAAACTGACTTTAATAGCTCCTGTCTGGTCTTTGAGATCAATCAGAATGGAGACAAGTCTTGAGTACATAACATTGTGAATTTGAAGACTATACTTTAAAATAAAAGTAACTACAGTTACTGAAGCCAAACTGTTTCCTAGAATGAAGTCTTTTGGGGACCTGCTTCAAGGAACAGACCAGAGTATAGCTAGCATATTAGTTATTTTTTAGCAAATGGATTTCCTTGGGACATAAATGTAATTTAAAAAGTTTGTTCTAGCATCTGCCACCTAAACACCTCCCACAGTATTTTTGTTTTCCCTCAGAGCGGCCAAGTAAACCCAAACTCTGTGAAGTCAAAAACTGGCCTCTGATCAGCGGTCCTGAAATGGGTTCTGCAACTCCAGGTATTTCCTTTGCCCCAAGGACACTTAGAGGTCACCAGTGCTGTGAGAAAGCTTCCATGAAGTTCTACTGCCATGCAGACCCGGACACCCAGGAACCTCCTGGAATGGTCACACTCACCTTTCTCCAGGACCATAAAAGCATCTATTTTTGTTTCCTATCCCTAACAGCATGCAGCTCACTTCCTACTTCTTCCTGGGGGGTCGGGGTGACCTGAGGTCTCTGAGAGGAAGCAGCTTGTCACACCCTGCAAGGGCGATTCCAAGTCTACTCAGTCACCACCGGTCCGGTTCTGTGGGCCAATAAAGCTGTTTGCTTTCTTCCTACAGCTTGCAGCTGATTTCTCTCCCTGTGCTGAAGTTGCCGCTGCTCAGAGCAGTTCATGTGTCAGGGTGGAGAATTAGCGTTCACAGACCTCTCACCAGTGCTATCTCCATTTATAAAAGTCACGCATTACAGTTTATGGCAGGGCACCGGGCAAAGCCTCATACCAATAAACAATGGTTTGTCTGCAGGCGCCCTGTGGGTAGCTCTTGGGGACAGCAGCCAGGTCCTGCCTGTGCCCGGCTCACATGGGACCTGTCCTTTGTGAGCCAGGCCCTGGTCTGGTTCCAGCACTCTGTTGAGCGCCCTTTACTTGTGCGGCTGTCCCTGTGCCCTGCATTTTTGTCTTTACCTCCGCAGGAGACCAGATGCATCTGTGTGTGATGCTGTGTGGTCGGAGGGCCAGGCAGTGGCGAGAGTGTGATTCCCTCCAAATGCCCAGACTTTTACCCAGCAGATCCCACCAGCTTCTGGGCACAGAATCACATTAATAATGGGAAGCTTCCTCTTTTCCTTCCCAGCTAGCAGAACCCAGTTTGAGCCTTGTGGGAGGCCTGGGGTTTCTCACAGGCCCTCAGCAGCAGGTCTAGCGCTGTCTAGTGGCGTCAGTAAGATATGGTCCCTTTTCTTCCTTCCCCTGCTGTATCCTGGCGCTCAGGCCAGAACTTAGACTCTGGAGCTGGTATTGGAGTTCACTGTGGGTGTTGTTTCTTCCTGAACACCTGGTGGACAGGCCTCAATTTCCACCATCCCTCTGTCCTACATTCCTCTTACTAGTTGAATTGTGTCCCTGGAATATATATGTGAAGTCCTGGCTCCCAGTACCTGGGAATGTCGCTGTGGTTAGAGGGAGGACCTTAGAAGTGGTAGTTGAGGTAAAATGAGTTCATATGGCTGGGCCATAATCCAAGACGTCTGGAATTCTTATGAGAGGAAATTTGAACACTGATGTGAGTAGAGGTGTCGCAGAATCCAAGAGATCAGAGAGACCAATGGGGAAAAAGCAGAATTTATTTCCAAGATTTTAGATGCGCGTTGACTCAGCCGAGCTTGTGTCCAAAGTGCTGGGTGTTAGAACAAAGGAAAGGTTGTGGTTTTATACATTTGGCTGAGTGGGCTGCTCTTTAGAAACTGGAAGGGATGGTAAGGGTACAGAAGCAAGACAAAGCAATTAATAACTTAGCCTTGAAAGAAGGCAGAGCCTTATGAATCCCGTTAGAACAAGATGACATAAACTCTGTTTGCAAGACATAGTTGCTAATCTTATCTGTACCAGAACAAGAATATATAGCTACAGAGGAGGAGGGGGAGTATTTGAGAGGGGCTCTTTTTTGAAGTCCTACTTCAGAGGAAGAGATTGTATGAAACCACAGAGGGAAGACATTCAGCCAGCCAGGGACAGGGCACTCAGAAGAAACCAAAGCCCGCATCTCAGGCTCTAGTTTCCAGAACTGCCGGAAAATACATTTTCCTTGTTTTGAAGAGATTTCTTTTCTTTTTTTCCTTTTTTGGTACTGGGAATTGAACTCAGGACCTTGTACTTGCCAGGCAGTAGCTTGTGCCACTGAGTTATATCCCGGCCCCCATTTCCCTTGTTTTGAGTGCAGTCTGGTCCTTGGTTACAGGAGCTTGAGTTGAGTAATACAGTCTCCTCCTAAGAAATGTCTGGGCCTTCCCAATGACTAAGACAGGCACAGCGATGTCAAGCTGGGGACAAGGGTTTGAGGCTCCTTTTGGTGTCTTGCACTGTTAGAGGAGCCCAGAAGTCCATGGGTCTTTATGGATGCCAATCTAGTATCGAGTGATCGCTCTAAGCTGCCTCCCTCATCCCATGGGACCTGTGTTCTAATCACACTGCTCTTCATGCCCAGGGATTGGACTGGGGATGTGAAGTAGGTGGTGACTGTGTTGGGGTCACCCAGGTAGTCTGGAGTCACTGTGATCCTATTTGGCAGGAGCAGGAGCCATGGGGGAGGGATACTCAATATGATAAAATAATATGGTGAATGTTTAAAATTTAAAAATGTATTATAGTAAAGACACCCTCGTGAGCTGCCCCTCAAAATCCTCCCCCTCCTTTCAAACACACTTATCTCCTCATTCTTGCTATTTCTGAAGCAATTCTGCAAGTTTTCTTTAGTGAGGGTCTTTCGTTGTGCTGTTCTGACTGCCTCAGCGTCCTGAATCAATTCAGAACATTTCCCTTTCATGGTCATTTCGACTTTGGAGAAGAGCCTGAAATCACACAGTGCCAAATCCTGTGAGTAAGGTAGATGAGGACACACCACCATGTTTTTATGAGCCTGTCTTTATTTGATGATGCTCAGTAGGAGCATTCACTGTATTTTTGATCATACCTCATGAAAACACTCTGGAAAGGGGACTCCCAGAACTGCTTCAGAAAGTGGCAAGAACCATGGGATAAGTGTGTTTGAAGGAAGGGGGAAGATGTGAGGGGGGTTTATGGCAGTGTATCTTCTACTATAATAATTTTTTTTAAAAGTTTGAAGCATTTGCTGTCTATGTTGATTATGTCTCATATTTACTGCTGGAGATGAACTCGAGGAGATGAGACATCATGACTGTCCCATCCTCCTTCTGTCTTCTGGAAGCACCTCCATGGGCTGAGCCCTGTGGGCATCAGAGGGATCTGGGCAACCCATTGGGTGGCAACGTTAGTCCCTGCCACAGAAGGTAGAGCATGAGAGGGCAACGAATGAATCTGGGAACAGACAGGGCCAAGGAACTGCAGCTCATTCCATAGCTCACTAGTTTCCTGTGCTTGTTGCAAATCACTGCAAATGCGGTGACCCTAAACTACAGAATTTACTTTCCCTGGTGGCAGTGGCACAAGTCCCAAGCCAGGTGTCAGAGGGTGGGGAACTACATTTTCTCCTGAGGTCTCAGAGAGGATCTTCTACTTCTCCATGTCCTGATGCCTCCTTCTCTTCACTGGCTTCTCCTCTATTCTGTGCATCTCTCAGTGTGACACTGTGACCCTCAGGACCACTGGGTGATCCAGGATGAACTCTTCTCCGGGTCCTGAATCAATACCGTCTCTAAAGACCCTGTTATCAGCAGATGGGGGTTGGGATCTGGACTATTTGGGAGCCATTGTTTTACCTATTATGACCCCTTCACTTTTGCTCAAGCTCTTCCTTCAAACTGGAGCACCCCCAGCCTTCTGTACCTACAAAAGTCCTCAAGTCTCCACCCAGGGGTCACCTTCAGTCCTCACCTTTCTTGAATGAAACCCTCAGACAGATGCACGACCATCCCAGCCTCTGCCGGTGTCTGCTCCTGTGCCTGGTGTTTGGCACCTGGATGGTCCATGTGCCATGTGCCCCTCAAGGGCAGGGGCCTGTGACTGCACTGGTGAGGACTGAGGGCCTTTCTGTCTGGGCATGGATCTCTCTTATTTTGGACTGAAGGGCTTTCCTTACCCTCTAAGCCTCTGTGGTTCTGCCTTTGTCTGACGTGTGCTCTCTGAGCAAGACATATGTGTTCACAATCTTGCAGGTGGGGGTTGCATCCTTAGAAGCACATTTCAAGCTGTCAGAAAGATACTCATTCACAGGGAACAATCATTGAACCTTGTTCTAAGTAGTTTTAATTTTTTTTAGTACTAAACTTTGAACCCAGGGCCTTTAATACTGACCCACACCGTAGCCCTTTTTAATTTAATTTAATATAATTTCTTTTTTGAGACAGGTTGTTAGTAAGTTGCTAAGTTGCCAAAGTTTGGCTCAAACTTGCAACTGTCCTCCTGCCTCAGCCTCCTGATGTGCTGGGATTATAGGGTGCACAATCATGCCTGGCTCAAACAAGCATTTTTAAAACCTGCGGAAGTTCTAGAGACAATACCTTAGTTACCAGGGACACTCAAGGAATGGGGAATCTGTTCTTTTAATTTTGTGGCAATCAAAACCCCTTTTATGTTTTAAACCTCCATGCTTTTTACCTGAACCATGTCCATCTCTTCTGTTTAGTGGGTGAAGGGCAGAGAAGGGTGCGTACTCTCAGCTGCGTTGCACAGGGCTGGAGGGGCAGGTTTGGGAATGGAGTGGAGTAATCTTGTGTCTGACATTAATCAAGTTTCTTGTCAGCTTGTGTTTGGGGTTTTCTTTTTTTTCACCAAAACTGGAGCACCGGAAATGGCCATTAAGGTGTGAGGTCTGTGCTAACTCCTCAAGTTGCTGGCTTCCTCTGCAGGGTTGGAGAGATCCCCACAGCCATCCATCACATCTCTACAGACAACAGAGACATGGAACACAGCGGTGCGGAGTGTTGGGCCATGCTTCTGTGCCCCCTCGGGCACTGGGAGTGTTGGGGGCGAGTGTGCATGTGTGTGGGTGTGATGTGGGGCCCCCAGACTTATCCTTAGGGACTAAACAACCAAAGGAATGAGTTAAACATTGGTAAACCTGGACTCTTATTCCCGCTCATTTTTTGGTGCGGGGAATCGAACCCATGGCCTTTGCTCTGAGCTGCATCCCTAGCCCTTTTCATTTATTTTAATTTTGAGACCTTGTCTTGCCAAGTCTCTCAGTAGCCCATGCTGTGCTTGAAACTCCCATCTTCCTGCCTCAGCCTCCTAGAGAGCTGGGTCTATAAGCATGCCCCTCTTTCTTACCAGTGCTTCAACCTTTGGTGAGCACATTCAGTTGTCTAGTTTCTCATCTAAAACCAGAGCTGTTCTTATCTCACCCTGCCTCAAGAGCTCGCCTCAGGAGGATATTGCATGATCTGAAAGCGCTGCCTCCGCACGGTGCCACACAGACTTCCTGGCATCGCCACGATGGCTCTAAGTCAGACAAGGGGGAGGGGTGGAGGGTGCTCTGAGGGTGTTCTTGAAGGTCCAGTCCTGGAAACCAGTCTTGCTGCTGTTCTTCTTCCCAATACCAAGTGGATGGCAGGGACATGGGGACCCATCTGCGTCCTTCATGTCCTTTCTCTACCCAGCCTGGGGTGCCAGCCTGCCCCTCCCCGGCACACAACCATCTGTCAGGATCTGAGAAGATGTATACTCGGCTCCTTTACCCAACATAAAACCCTTCATGCCTCCCATGTCAAAAAAGAGATCAGACTCCAGAGAGACACTGTATATATTTCTCCTTTGACTCCCAGGGAAGATAAGCGCCTGAGAAGAGACAGGAATTGTTTGTCTATCAGTCTAATGCCAGCCGGTTTATCGGTGGGCGCCATAGATCACGTCCAGCGGAGTAATCAGGAAGAGGAGGGGAGGCTACAATAACACGCGATAGGCCTGTTTGGACGCCACCATCAATCCCCCTTGACGCTTGTACTCGGGCGGAAAGTGCTTAAGTTACAGAGCAGCCTGTGGCTGCTGGTTCTCTGTATCCTGGGCTGCCCTGGGCCGCCCTGGGCCTCTGGGATCTGTGTGCTCCTTGGCTGGGTGTCAGGTCACCAAGAGGGCTGGAGGGGAAGGTAGGACAGTGGGGACTCCTCCCCTGGGTGACAGTGGCCTGGAGCCGGAATCAGTGCAGAATAATATTTAGGCAGAGACCTCCTTGAACCGTGGGAGTCTCGGCATTTTCTAGGCCTCCCTCCTCCTGTGGCCTGGAAGCTGCAGGTGATAAATAATTTCTGCAGTTGTGGTGGTGCCCAGTGTCTCCATGGGGCATGCGGGCCTCTCAGTGAGGCCACCCTGTGTGGGCTGCAGTCACAGCAGTGGAGTGCGAGGGACTGGTGACTTTCTGTGGACCCCAGGCCTTTCTGCTTGGCCAGCCCTGTTCCTGGGTGCCGTGGTTGGAAAGGTGAGGCTTTCCAAGTATCCTGTGGGATTTGGGGCTGCTCTGAAATGTCAGGGCACAGTGTGCTGAGATGGCAGGGATAGGAGAGCCCTGTTGGGTGCATAAATCAGCTCCCAGCTGGCTATGCCCTTCTCTTGGCTGTGGTTTGCTTTCTTGATAAATCACCCGCATGACCAAATGGATTTAGCCCAGATTAAATGTTTCCTGGCCACACAGTCTATTCACATCCTGTCTCATCTGCAACTCTGGTGGCTCATGGAAGCGACAGCCTGCATCTCCAGTGACGTGCATGGTTTGCGTCCCCTGCTGTGTGTGTGACCTTGGGATAGTCAAACAAGACCAGGTGGCAATCAAGAGCCATGCCAAGCACCGCTTGCAGAGGTCTGAATGCAGAGCTTGCAGCTCTCTGGTGACCTCAGTGCCTTAGCCATTAAACTATGCACATGTCTTTGGGAGGTCAGCTTTCCTTTTCAGCTCGTCTTTTGCCACCCCTTGATCATGCACCTTCTCCCAGCAATGCCGAAATTCTCAGGTTCCCCAACATCACATTTATGTATGCTCCTGGCATGGCTCATGCTTATCTTCTGGGCTTCAGTGTTTTTCTTTCTAGTGAACTTTTCTACTCATTCTTCAAAACCTAATTCGAGGGTGTCCTTGTTAAAACATGGGGCCATCCCTCCTCCTGCCCACCCCTCTGCATACCCCAAGTGGTCTGCACCAGTGCTCCTGGGACAGGTGTTCACCCAGGGCAGGGCTGGTCATCAGGCACGATCCAGACCCAGCTCTGTCTTCCCCACTCAACCCAGATGTCTCCAGGCTAAGCCCTTGCTCATTTGTCCCTGTAGATCCCATTGTTGGATCCTCATGTTTTCCTGAATAAAACTAGTGATCACAAAACCAAGTGCCGGTGGTCCCAGTTCCCTGAGCTGTTTTGAGGGTAAAATGAGATAATTTATGCAAAACTACAACCGTCTTCTTGAGCTGCCTCACAGCATGTCCAAGACAGAGGAGCAGGAGGATGGGCTGGAGACTGGCGGGTGGAGGCAGGGAAGAGAAGCCTGAAGGCCGTTCCGTGGGAATCCTCGCCCTTGTTTGGGTTTTCAGTTTCTCTCATTGAAGTTTCTCATCTGTCATCTTTACCACGTAGAACAGAGTGTAATTTCTGACTGTCTCATTTCTAAGTAGAGCAGAGCTAACAGTCAAGATCCAGCTCCGGCTCTACACCCATCCTAGGCCATCTCGTTTCACCTCCTTGCCTGAGGACCAGGTCACTCAGCCCACAGCTATCCCGTTCCTGGCAGTTTTCAAGGAGAATGAGACCACCAGGGAAGGGCACTGGACTCACCCCGAGTACTAAGCGTTTTGCAGGATGGCTGCCCAGATGTGGCCAGTGCAAATCTGAGGCGCAGAGAGACTGGCAGGAAGCGTGGCCTGCAAAGCAGAGTGTGAAGCAGCACTGCCAGGCAGGGCCACAGCCCTCAGTGCTCTCTTGGACTCTGGATGGAAGGATGGGGCACACTCTCTTGTTTTGAAAAGATCCAATATCTCTGCAGAACCTGAGGTACAAAAGCCACATGGTCGCCAGATCCTGTGTGTCCAGTTGTATAAGCAGTGCTTTCTTGGAGATGCTCTAGAAAGCCTTCGCCTATTGTATGCTTCTTGCTGGTGCCAGTGTGATCATTGTCGAGTACATTTGGTTGTAACTACCCACTCCTAAAACTAACTAACCGCTCCTGGCTTCCATGCCTGTGAGATATCTGAGGTCCCCATCCAGACTGTCAAGGCAACTTAGGGTCCAGCTCTGTTCACACCCCCAGTTCCCATCCCTCTTCTTTTCCAGCATATCCCTCCCCATCTCCTGCCCCCAGGTCACCACCAGCCTAAGGCAAAAAGGAGCATCTGTGCTCCTTCTGGCTGTGAGGACCCTCTTCCCGTTCTTCCTCCTGGGCCTGGTGAGCTGCTGACTTCTGGGCACCTCGCCCAGCTAGCTGAGCTGTCTCTGCACTCCAGCTCTGAAAGGAAGTGAAGTGTCCCTTCTTTGTGGTGGACATGGCCAGCTGCCAACTTATATTCCTTCTGTAGCTTCCTTCTCATTTTCCATATTAGCTGTCTGTGGCTGCTTAACAAATTATTCCCACACTTAATAAAAACACCATTGATCACTCTTGATCTCACTGTTTCTAAGGGCTCTGGGTACTATGATCTGAGTGTTTCTGTCCTCTTGAAGTTCTTCTGTTGAAATCCTAGCCCTCAATCTTATCTTAGTAGGAGAGGCCTTTAGGAGGTGATTGGCTACGCAGTGGGGCCCTCACCACTTGGGTTGGTGCCTTTGTGGAGAGGTCCGGGAGAGCTCTCACACTCTGTCTACCATGTGAGAATGCAGCGGAGCCTCACCAGCACCAGCCCCTTGATCTTGGGCTTCCTGGCCTCTACAAAAGTGAGAGGTAAATTCCCTCTGAACATAAACACCTGGTTCATGGTACTTTTGTTACAGCAGGTTGAAAGGAATAATACTGGTTTCTGGGTTGGGCTGGGTAGCTCTGGCCCAGGGCCTGTCATGAAGTAGCAGTCAGGAGGCAGTGGGTCTGCAGGGGGCTGGAGGTTTGGGTGGTGGGAGCTGTGCCCTGAGGTGGCTCAGTCCCTGGCTGAAACTTCAGGGTCTGATGTTGGCAAGATGTGTCACCTCATGGCCTGGCCCTGGGGCTGATGGGACAGGGTGGCTGACTTGTCCCTGGTCTTTCTTCCTCACTGATCTCCAATTTTACTCAGGCGCAGTGTGGCCATTTTACCAAGCTCCTCTGCCCCTCGGGTGACCCTGGGATGTGAGCCAAGGTCTGTGGGGTGACACCTTCAGGCAAGCACTCATCTTCCTGGTTAGAGGGGACAGTCTCACTGGATCCATCTCTTCACAGTCATCCTCGCTGTCTCCCAGGTGTCTGGACCTGCAGCAGTCAGTGAAAGTCATCAATGAGGAATATGGGGGACAGTGTCAAAAGGAGTCCAGTGCCTGCTGGCTCCACAGAGTGCCCTTGCCCAGCCTGTACTGTCCACTCTGCACTCTCATTTGAGGAAAATGACCCTTATCAGTGATGTCACTGTGGTCTATTTCCTATCAGTCCCACCTGGACATGTCCTTAGTCCCAACCGTGTCCTCTGTCTTCTCTGGCTTCTAGTACCACACACACCACTCTGAAGTCTCCCTCCTTATTTACAGGGATTTCTCTGCAGTGACTACCCTAAGAGCAGACACTGGTCATACTTAGCCTCATCCAGCACATTTTTATTGAAAGATGGGCTTACATTTAAGAGAAACCTGTAGTGAATCCTTTGAATTCTGATCTCAGAGAACAAACTTGATCCTCTGCTGATAATCAGCAAATCTGATTGTGACCTGACTTTTTTCCCACCCATGCCAAGACCTGCATCAGAGAAGAGAGATGTCAAAGACAGTAGAGGGGTGGGAGGAGAAGACCTGTTTGATGTGGAATGAAAGAGGGAGAGGTCTCCCTGGGTGACTAGAAATAAGCTCCTCTTCTGTGAAGCAGCTGTCGGCTTGCCAGGTCATTAGCTTTGCCTGTCGCCTGGCATGGGTCGAGGACTTGAGGACAGATCCTCACAGGCAGAGTCTGAGCCCTTGCAAATATGAAGCCAACTCAGTGCCCGCCCCTCACTGAAGGCCTCTGCCACAGAGGATAAGGGAGGAGGGTTGGAGTTGACTGAGGTGATGTGGCAACAGGAGGATGGCTTGTTTAGGAGGAATAGGCGGCTGGGTTGGGCTTTCTTCCACCCCTCAATGGGGCAGGAAGTCAGCCGGAAAGCTGTCAGGATGGAAATGATTCAATAATGGGGGATGGAAGCAATACCCATGGGAGAACAGAGCAAGGACAGAACAGGACAAGTCAGAACTTTGGGGACACTAAACTCAGGTGAAAAAAGAGAAATGAGCAGAGTATTATTGCAGCAAAGTATGTTTTTTTTTTTTTCATTTTAAAGAGTAAAAGGATAACATAGTAATAGGGGGGCTTGCTGAATTACAGACAAAGTGGTAGGAAATTATCAATGGTTGTTGTTTTACATATTGCTATCTACAAGATAGTTTCTCAGGAAAACAAATAGACAAATAATAGTAAGTTACAGACAAAAGTGGTAGGAGATTGTCAATGGTTATTGTGCTATACTTTGGTATCTTCAAAGTGGCTTCTAAAGAAAATAAATAGAGCTATACATGAGTGACCAATTGAATAACGATTGACTATTCTCAATGGTTGTTATGGGAAACACATAGTAATAAACATACATCCATTTACGAAATAACATAGGAACAATAGAAACATTGCAGAGTTATGGACAGATTAGTAGGAAAATATCAATGGCTGCTGTAATACCTGGTGGTATCTTCAAAGTGGTTTCTCAGGAAAACAGAGATACGCAAGAAAGATCTAACAAGTGGTTACAGCCTAAAGTTTGTGAAAAATAGAGTATTACCTCCTCACCAGTGACTCGTTTCACTGAGGTGTGACGTCTGGAAGGAAGGCCAGGATTGAAAAGAAAGACTGAGAGACTTGCACCTGTGTCTAGCAACAGGCTGTTTTCTTTTTCCTCCATAGTCATGATTACCCAGGGCTCCTCCATGGAGATGACGGTCTGGTCAGAGGGAGAAGGCAGAGTATGCCCCGGGTGCCCTCATTCCTGTTGGGCTAACTGGTAGGATGGGTCTAAGCTCTGGGCTCTCCATTTCAGAGGGCAGACTGATCTCCAGTGGTCACCTTTGCAGTCAGGGCATGGCCCAGGGGGCTTCTTAGGCCAGTTCCTCTTGAGGTGGCCTGGCTTTTAACAGTAGTAACAGATGAATGCAGTCATTGAGTTCTTCTTGGGTCCCTGACAATCAGACTTAGGGTCTGTTTCTCTTAGTGCTGCAGCAAAAGCAGCTGCTTTTTCTTGGTCTCTTCAGTTTCTCTCCTTGGCCCCCTCCTCGTCACTGTTACAGAATACTGAGGAGGCAATTCTTACTAACATCTCAAGTGACCCATCTGGGATGAAAGCCATTTTTTATAGCTTTTTCTCTCCAGCCTCCCAGTGCACTGGGACTCCACAAACACTGAGTGTCCTCTCCCCAACCATTAGAACAGGCAGCAGGAATCTTGGTGCAGACCTCTCTGGAGCTATACACGCTCCTCTACTGCAGCCTGTACTGTCAGGGGAAGAATGGCTTCCAGGGGTCTCCCCAGGTATTGCACAAGGTCCTCCTGGTTTTCAACTTCTGAACGACTCTTGTGACCCTGGTCAACTAGAACTCTGAGTCTTTAGGTGTAGTCTGCATTCTCGTGTTCTCCAAGTCCTTGTTCAGAAGCTGCTCCTCCGCTGACTCTGGACCTTTCTGGTTCTCAACAACAGGGGCAAGAGTGACCCGTTGTGTGGCACGTACTCCCAGGGGGTTCTCCATGTTGGGATGATTCATGCATATCCCTGGGTGGGCCTCCATGGCCAGCATATGGTGGGCCAATTGTGTCATTGCTTCTCTGTGCCATGATAGTTCTCGACCGTGTGGCAGTGGCTGGGTTGAGGGCTGGCGTGCGCAAGCACGCTCCACTATGCAGCTTCTTGGGCACTGGCTGCCCACCTCCCAGGCACCTGCATGGATAGGGGCTGGCCCAAAGGCCGGTGCTCTTTGCTGCGTGGCTTCCCGGGTGCCAGCTGCCCGCCTCCCAGGTGCCTGGGAGTTTGCGGCTAAGGGCCCGCAAACTATAATTATGTGGGTATAGGTCACTGTACATTTGTCAAAGCCAACAGAATGGACCCTAAAGTGAACTGCAGACCTAGAAAATATGAAGTCCCCAATGAGACCCAGGCACCACACTCATGCGAGACATGTCAGTAGCCAGGTAGGGAAGGTTCCACGGGCATTCTTCACTTTCTGTAAGCCTAAAACTTCTCTAAGAAAAATAATGTCCATTATTTTTAAAAACTATTACAAAAAACTGAGAAAGGAAACAAAGAAGAAAACCAAAAGTTCAGTGTCTTGGAAATGAAAGGGGAAGAAAAGAGGTTGGGGGAGAAGAAAGTTTGGGTTAAGCAGCCAGAAGCTAAATCAGGGATAAGAAACACCTGTATCAAAGCCATTTATTGTGGGTGGCTTTGGGGAAATTCACTGGCCACTGCACTAATGGCTCCTGTGACAGCTGGCATTATTGTCCTGTCTGTGTGAGTCACTGGCCTCTTACCCAACATTTGGTAAACATGTTACTAGTGATTTTGGAGAAATGGGAGTGGAACTTTCAATAATACTGAATTGCACAGTGGAACTTACCTGCTTCCATTCCTCATAGGCCACACCAACCTTGTTGTTTCCCATTGGGTTTTAAAATATGCATAGTGGTCATTCTAATGGATGTGATGATTTCATTTTTAAACAAAGTGTGAATGGACTCCGGGCTCCATTCCTCAATGGGCAGTAGCTTCTAGTTTTAATTACAGAGGAAATGCTAGGAACATGGTCACCTATGTGGCCCCACATCCTCTAGATTTCCCAGGCCCCTGTCTCCTCTCTGGGCAGTAGCAGAGGCCTCTGGAAACCCAGGGATGAGACCCTCAGGGCAGGACTGCTGTGGATTTCTTCCCCTGGGGATGACAATGGTTGCAGAACAAGATCTGGAACCAGGACCTGGGAAACCCTGATGTTTACAGAGAAGTGAGGAATGACACCACATTGACCCTGGTGAGTGGGCCAGGCCTCCAGGAACCTGGAAAGGCCAGGAGGAAGCTAAGTAGGTTGGCCGAGCTCCCATGGTGGATCCGTGGGGACCAGGTGTCTTCCCCAGGGCTCAGAAGCCTGTTCTGACCACAGGCCACAGCCAGGGTCTCTGACTTTGAGATGAAACAACTCTGTTCTATTTCACTGAATTTCCTTATATGGGTATCTCTTATTGAAGACCTGCGATGCTGATGCTCTATTGATGGGGTAATATAAGTTTTATTTCAAAATAAATTTATTAAAACCTATGAGTCAGTTAAGGAAAACCTGAAGTGAACAGCTATTTCAAAGGATATGGCAGAGATGGGGAGGGCGATGTGATAGTCTAGACTGAAGTGGGGGTCTCTGAGCTGTCCTATGCCTTTTTCATGAGGCCACAATGCTTGAGTGACACCGTGTGCATGCAAGTGTTCTGTGAGCTGCAAAGCTGCCTGCAGATGAACTAGGCCATCATCTTCATGATGATGCAGCAAGGTGACTCAGGAGAGTGCTGGAGGAAGAGGTCAGGCAGGAGGGATAGAGAGCAAGTGGGAACTAGAAATGAGAACAGGCATTGGCAGCAGACTTAAAAGGTCTGGGAGCAGAGGAAAGGAAATCCTGATTTTTTTTTTAAGAATGGGGTTGTGTGAGTGTTCATAAATGGAAGAGCAAGATGGGTTCTCTTTGGATAGCACCTGGCACACAGCATGTCCTAGAAATGGCACTAGAGGTGGGTTAGGTGACTTTCTCAGAGGTCAGGGCTGGCTAGTTCAGCAACTGTGGTAGTTAAGATGAATTGTGTTGACTCCATTGGCTTGGGAACCACCTAGGGAATTAGCAGAGCACACTTCAGGGTGTGCTTTGATGGCTCATAGATGTGTGACCTTGTGGTCTGTGTCTTGTCCTTGGTCTCTTCCTCTCTGGCTCTGTTTCCCTGCTCTGCTTCCTGACTGCCATGAACTGAGCAGCTCCCTTCACCAGCTCCTTCTGCCATGCTATTCCTGTCTCAGAGACAGCAGACCATAGACTGAATCTCCTGAAACTGTGAGCCAATTTAAACCTCTCCTCCTGGGAGTTTTAGGTGTCAGAGATTTTGTCCCAGTGATGGGAAAGCTAAGACAGCAGTGGTGGAGAAGAGAGAGGTTGGAGTCCCTATGGGAGACCTCAGTGTCTTCAGGGAGGAACACAGGGAACAGGTGTAGGTAGGTGTGTGGGTCACTCCAGATGGGGAGGTTTTCAGGAAGAGAAGCCCTGAGCAGTGTTTTCCAGACTCTGTGTGGAAGTACAGGTTCAGAATGCAGATTTCTGGGCTATTCCCTCTGCCTCTTCTTCAGAATATCTAGGGGCAGGTGTGGGAGCTGCTGTTCTAGTAAACAGGATCAGGATGCTGATGAACATTGGAAGATACAGTGAAGGAACCAAAGACTTACAAAAGACACTGTTGATAATGTGGTTGACGTAGGAGACCATGGATGCATGAGCTCATGTAGTCCACCCAGCTTTCACTTTTCTGCAGGGATCTATGAGATCAGTGTGTCCAGCATACTGGGAAACACAGATCAAGATGTTGGAATTCTGCTCCTGGGTGTGCAGGGCTGGAGCAGCTCTGGGCACCTGACTACTATGGCGTGTGGCAGGTTGACTTGGAAGCTGACTTTAGGAGAAGAGATTCCTGCACTTTGTCATCCCAAGGTGAGGGCTGTGGCTTCAGCCTGGGCATTCAGTCTCCTCTTCCAGGTCTGCATAGACAGGGCCTTGGGTACTCAAGGAGAAGCACCAGGTTCTGGTGTGGGCATTTTCTGCAGTGCCAGCTGGGAGTTTGACTCCATGAATGTGCAGAAACATGAGAACCACTCCTATAACTGAGATCAGGCTCCTTGCCTTACCTCTTTCTGCTTTGAGCTGGCAGAGAACCCTCCTGCTGTTGAGTTTAGCAATTGCCCAAATAAAATTATGACCTAAAATGCAAGTAGTACTTTTCTCCCATTTTTTTGGTGCTGGGGATTGAGCCCGGGGCCTCCTGACTGCTAAACACACACTATACCACTGAGCTGCACCCCACCTCCATGCAGTACATCTTGCAGATGTCTTACAAGGGACCTTGTTTGCTGAGGTCCCCATGTCAGCTCCCCAGGGATGATGTCTTGAACTCCAGGCAGGGCAGGCCGTGCATGTGCAGTGCTGGTTGGTGGTGTGATTTGAGGACTGTGGAGTGACTGCACTCCATTGGATGTCGTGCAAAGCAAGTCCAGTCTTCCCTCTGGAAATTCATGAAGGTCTGAAGTATAATTGCCAGGTGGCTTACAGGCAGCTGGCTGCGAATGTGTGATTGTGTGGAATAGGATAACAATGCATTGTGCCCCATCGGGATGGCCATCACACCAGTGCCACAGTGCTGTCCTGGCTTCCCCCCTCTTGCATGGGCCTTGATGCTCTTCCTGTCACCACTTCAAGCACCTGTGGACCACTTCTTACCAGCCTGTCTTTATGGCACCTGTGAGCCCCCTGAGCATCTGATGGGCCAAATGTTGCCTCCCGGGAGGGTTCTTGTGGTTCTGCTACTTTCATAGGGGAGGACCACTGCCAGACCCAGTGGGCTGAAGGCAGCATGATGACATGGAGCATGGGGGAGTTGGCTCTGGAGAGGGGACTCTGCTTTAGGTGGAGGACAAATCATTCTAGACCAGTGCACAGGGTCCCAACAGAACAGGATTTCTGCATCGGAAGGTGTTCCAGGGCACAAAGCTCATGTCCAAAAGAAGCCAGTTCTTGTTCTTTTCCCTTTAGGCTTCAGTCTTTTGGGTGGAGGCAAAACTGTTCAACAGAGCCCCCTGTAGACCACAACCAGAAACAGCTTTTTATTAAAGACTGAGAAGTCTTGTAGTAGGGAACCTGTTTTTCTTCCAATCTTCCATCCTTCATGTTGCTAACCCTCCTTTTCTACATTTCACTGAGTGCTTCCCAGGAGACCTAATGTCCCATGAACTATAGTACTTGGGGAAGCACTATCCTTCCTATTCATTCATCCCCTGGTGACTAATAATAAACTTAAAGTGATAAAAGTTAGAAGGGTCTGGTTTTTCTTTCTTTAGAAGCAGCAAGAAAGATGGATACATTGATTAGCACATGCCAATCGCTCCCATAAACAACTCCTCACATCTGGGGCATCTCACTATAGACACTGATTTCCTGGATGGTCAGCAGGGAGCTCTGCCCAGGAGGTGCTTAATTCACACTGTGTCTGGGGGACTTTGCCATCCTCAGCATGGATTGTGAGGTCACCCTGGTGCAAGCAGCTGGCAGATGTGGGAAGAGGGAGGATGAGGGAGACCCTCGGGGGTGACACATATCCACTCATACTGCACAGATGAGATCTGCATGCACCTGTGCCAGGAATGCAGCCATGGGCCCCAGAGAGCACAACGCGCACCGTGAGATCAGCCTGTCACTACAGACGGAGGAATACCAAGCCCTGAGTCCTACTCAGGTCCTGGTCCTGGTGGGATGGCAGAGGGAGGGGGTGGATGCTGCTGAACAGAAGCGGGAGAAGCTGGCTAAGTCCATGGACCCCATGGCTCTGGGAAAGGGACAGCCAGGAGTGGCCTAGGCTTCCACAAACCAGAGAACCCATAGTGTCCTTGCTGGCAGGTGCCACCCTAGGCTCTGGGAAGGGTTGGAAGGATGGGAAAAAGAAGGGAGAAGGAAACAAAAAAGATGCACATTCCAGGAAAGGTACAGGGTGATGGTTACCATCTGCACTTCCAATCCAGGGAACGTTCTCAGTTCTGATGACTGACTGACTCACTGATCAGCACTGGGGTGGGGCCCAGGGCCTTGTCCAGGGAGGCAAGTGCTCTCCCGCTGAGCTGCATACCCACCAGTGCAGGCTTAGTCCACATGGCTAAGGCCACACTTCTCAGACTGCAGCCCGCAGACCACCAGCCTCCAAACCTGGGTGTTTGGCAAAATGTTTACATTCCTGGACCTCATTCCATAGATTCACAATCTCTGGGGTGTGTCAGTGAATTTGCATTTTATTTTATTTATTTTCTTAGGAGCAAAGTCTAATATTTATTTTATTATAATCTTAAATTTCAACTTGTGTTTTTCTTTTTTAAGTTTGAGTTCATGTTTGCAATATATAATGATGACATTCATCGTGAGGAGTTGGTATCAGCACACAAAGCATCTCAGTTCTTTTTAAATCCCTTTCCTTTCCTCCCTCTTCTCTTTCTTCTCCTCTATCTCTAGTGTTTTTCCCATTTGCAGAATGGGAAAATAATTCCCTATTTTGTATTAGCCATCTTTCTGCTCTTTATTTATACTTTGGGTTTCTCATATAAGAGAAATCATGTGATATGTAACTTTCTGTGTCTGATTTACTTCACTTACATGTGGTCTCAAGGTATATGCGTTTCCCAACAAATGACTCAAGTTTCACCTTCTTTTCAGCCAAGTAGTACTCCTTGTATGTTTTTTTCTCTTTTGTCTTTTTAAGACACAGTTTAACTGTGCAGTTCAGGCTGATCTTGAACTCACTTTGTAGCCCAGGCTGGCCTTGAACTTGGAGCGATCCTCCTGCCTCAGCCTCCCACCTCAGCCTCCCGAGTGCTGGGATTTCAGGTATGCATTACCACACCCAGTGTTTTTTCATTTTCTTGAAACAGGGTCTTACTGTGTAGTGCAGGTTAGCCTTGCAGTCACTATGTTACCCAGGTGGACATAGAATTATCAGTGATCCTCCTGCCTTGGACTCCTGAGTGCTGGGCTTATGGGCTTGAACCACCATGCCCAGCTTCCATGGTGTGAATGCCACATTTTCTTTATCCATCCATTCACTTGTTTATGGAGAATAGGTTGTTTTCAAGATGTAGCTATTATGAACTGTGCTGCTGTAAATATAATTTTGCATGGATTGCTGTGATATGATTTCTGTAATTCTTTTGGGAAGATGCCTACAAGGTGAACAGCTGCATTTTAAATAGCCTCTATATCTCTTATATATAGCCACTGGCCTAGACCTTCAGAATCTATGGAACTGTTGCAATTGAGTGGGCCAAGAATAGTCCAGGTTCTAGTGTACAAACAAGGAAAGTATCGCCAAACCTACACCCACAGGACAGGAGCCACAGGAATAAGTAGAAGGGCAAAGTGAGGGAGAAAAGGGCTTATAATCAGGCTTCCAGTATTTATAGGTCAGACACCACTGCTCCAGTGTGCCTCCTACTGTCTCTGTCACTGATATCAGTAATCTGTTGTCTCCTCCATCACAACCTCCTAAATGTAAACCTGGGTAATCACTGAGGTGGCTTTCTGTTTATGGTGAAGGGGAGTGGCTCACACAACTTTCCTGTTTCTAATTATGCTTCCTTTTGTGAGGGTTATGGAAGCATGGATACATTAGTGAGCTGTGGTGTGTACAGTCGAAAAAGAGAAGGGAGTAATTCACTCTGCTCCTCTGTTTCTAACTGTACTAGAATGATCTTTAGAGACTCCATCTCGGCTGAATTACATTCTCTTTAGGAAGGCAATAAGAAAGCAGAGCTGCTCAGTCTTGCTTACTTCTCTCCTCCCAGAAACTGTGCTAAGGAGACCAGGGTGTGAATCCTGGAAATGCACAAGCCTCGTTCCTCTTTGGGGTCTGGTGTTCTGTGCAAGCCTGCATAGGATGATGTGTAAACGGTCCTGTTAGAGCCGCTGTGGTCCCTGGTAACCCATGCACATAAGCACATGCACACACAGAGGATTCCTAATGTGCAAAAGTTCCCATAAGACCCGATAGATACAATGGAAAACATGGGTGGGATAACTTTCTTGTACTGAGTCACAGAATTGTAGCCCTGGGAAGGGGTTGACGGGTGAACCCGTGATTCTCTGCAGGCCGGTGTTCCTTCTGTCTTAATGCAGTCTTTAAAGGGCTGGGCGAGAATTCACTGGAGGAGCTGGGAGGAGTGGGGTGCAGGTGGGTGAGAGGACTCAGGCTGGGTTTTAGGGATGACTCTGAGGATAGCCAGGGGCAAAGAGGGCTGGGTGGCTGCAAAGCCCTGGTAGGAGGACTTCGGTTCACAGCCTGCCTGTGGGGCAGCCTCTTACCAGGTCTACTTCTCTGTCAACATTTGTCTTCTTGGACATTAGAATAACAAACCCAATCAGCGCAAACAGAAGAAAAGAAGGCAAGAGGGTGAGGAAATGGAAAGAGATGTTTCCAAATGAAGCTAGAAAGTTACAAAGAGGCTAAAACCAAAATCATTACCAGACAGACCGGGGTAAAAGAGAAGGAATAAAGTGCTAGTTAAAAATAAAATTTGAAATCTTTGGAGATAAGGCCACTGAGATACAATGGGTGGTATTTAAAATGAAAGATAAAAGGCCTGGAGCTCATGAGATAAAGGTTAAAAGCATAGAGTTGAACAGGTAAAATACTGAGATAAAAGGCCCATGAGACAAAAGCAGAAAATGTAAAAGTAGGTGGGATTAGCAAGCAAGTTCAGGAATTCAGAACTAAGAGCATGAGGCTGGAAATAGGAAAACTCTAAGACTTTGGTGTCCCCCGGATTGGGAGTTTTAGGGCAATCATCGGGTTTTTGGTGACGCCACAGATTTTCTGGTGGCTTCAGGGAGGCCTGGAGCCGGGGCTTTACCTGCGGGGCGATGGCGTAGGACTGCTTTCCTGCCTGTAGGGTCCTTTCCTGCCCTGCTCCGCATTGGTATTCGGTTGTGTCCCTGAAGGGATTCTCATGGGTCAGCCCGCTCACACCTTCAGAGAGCACCCAGGCCCTTGTGCTCAGCTGATTCTGGGCTTTGCACCTAGTGGCCGAGCCAGCAGCGAGCTCCAGGCCTCTGCCCTTGCATCCCCAGCCCTCGCCCCCTTCTCTCACCCCCTGTAACACTCAGCTCAGCACTGACCCCCTGGGGGCCATTTCTTAATCTCACCACCACTCGCTCTTCCATCCTGGGCTGGGCTAACTGATAGGATAACTGAGCATTTGCTTTCCACCTCTCCATGAGGCAATGCTTGGGAACCCCTGACCAGGAGTGGAGAACAGTGATGACCACGAAGCACTCTCCATTTTCTCATCATTTCCTCAAAATCCTACACAGCAGCCCCAGGAGCCACTTTTGAATTCAGAACAAGAGTTCAGGGATTCACCTCTGAAAAATCTTCACTGGTCTCTCTCTTGTAGTTTTGTTGGTGGCAGTGTCCCTTGGGGACAAGTGTGTGCGGCCGGTGGTCTCAGGGTGGGAATCTGAGAGCAGGTGCTCCTGTGTGGCAAGGACCATGCTTGCCTTATCCCATGGTGGGACAGAAACAGTGGCTATGTGGAGTGGGTGAGGGGATCAGACTCACTCGCCTTTATACCAACCCCTCCTGCAGCATTGTTGATCCATCCTGGAGGCTGAGATCCCAACCCAGTCACCTCCTACCATCACGGTTTCCTTGGGGGCTTCTCCCGACACCGGAGCTCCGGGGGAGGCATTCGAGCCTTAGCAGCCTCTACTCCTCACCAGGCACAGTGTGGTTCACTCACTTCCCGAGGCCGCCCACCCATTTAGAAAGTGGGGAAGCTGCTTGTGGAATCCAGGCTGTCTGACTCTGAGCTGGTTCTTCAGTTACTGTGCTTCCACTCCTCAGCACAAAGGAGGCGCTCTGTCAAACAAACACCTGGGTACCCTGAGACTCAAGGCTCTAGGGATCCAGCCCTGCTTTCTCCCATGCACCTCCTCTGAGCAACTCGGACAGCGCTATTTGGATGCACTGTGCTTATGTCTTAGGATTCTTCACACCTCCTGATGAATAAGGTACTGTGTGGTAGAAAAACCCCTCAGGTAAATGCAGCTTGCAATAAAACTTGCTGGGGATCTTCCTCTGAGGACACCGATGCCAGAGTTTTCAAGTTGTTGCACTTTCTAAGATTGGTTTTTACGGTCTGGGAGTGGAATGCGTGGCTTAAGCAAACCCAATTAAGCCCAAATTACCCGTGGCCAGGCAGCCACTGGCGACTCCTGGTGTGGGGGAGGACGGGCTGTGAGGGCAGAAAGCATCTCAAAGACAGCGCAGAACGGCTCCGTCCTTCCCCTTTCCTTCTTCTGTGAATGGTCATTTAAAACACACAGAATTCCTGAGGAAGTTGCCCTTTCTTTGTTTATTTTTCTGATTTGTTAGTGTCACAGAGCATGAAATCTTACTTAAAGGCACTGTTCTTTTTTTAGAAAGACGCCCAAGACTTACATTCTCAGCTTCTATGTTCAGAAACCAAGTGATGCAGATCTGCCTCTTTCGGGGGCATCTCATGTTCCCTAAAACATGTCAGGGATTTCCCCGGGACAGAGTTTCAGGACGAGTGCAGACACTTTGTTGTGACACACAGCGAGTCGATTTATACAGAGATTGTTGAAAGCCACCTCCACGTTTTCAGCACAGCACACTCTTTGCACTTAATCTATGTGCTGCAGCCCCCTCCGCACAGGACATCTGAACAGGGTTCCACATGGAAACCATCACTCCAGTTGTCCCTGTCCCGGCACCGAAACGCAAACAGCGAAACAGGAAGCCCTTTCCCCTCACTTTCCAAACAACAGCAATGGTAACAGTAGGAAAACCCGGCCAGCTTCCTTCAGACGCTGGGTATTCTAATGACCATAACTGCTGTAATGGGACTCCTTCAGAGCTGGCAGCCGAGCTCCACCAAGCCCGTCATTAGTCCTTCTAAAAGCTGTCATATACTTTCTCTTCTTTATGGTTCAAAACACAAAAGGCCCTTTGTGCCTTCAGAAACTTAGCTGCAATTTCAAGTAAAAAGAGAAGTAAGTACTTCTGCTATTCTGCATGAGCCCTATCATCAGCATAGAAATGAATCTGTAGTATTTTGCCACATGTGATGGATTATTGCTGGGCTATGTAAACAAGGCTAGGTCTGAAATTGAGCCTGGGGACTCCCTTTACAATGGACAAATCGAGGAGCAAAGCCATCAACTCTCACACTCTGCATGGGTGAGTTAAATAGCCCAGTGCGAGATAATCTGTGTCCTGCAATAATAAATCATTGTCAGGAATGTTGGGCGCCCCAGGCAGATCTGTAAACCTGTAAACATTGCTATGCTGCACAGTTCTGATCTCTTGTAAAAGTTCAAGCCAAGTCATTCATGTGTTTAATCTCAGCCTTGGTCAGAATTATATTCCCAGCTCCTGTCTGCCTCAGAAACAGCTGGGTTGCTGTTTGGAGGCAGACCAAGGTAGCAGCCTGCTTATTTTGTGTTGATTCTTCCATTTTTTTCTTCTGGTCACCAAGAGAGCAGGAGATGAGCTCTGGAAAGATTGCATAGTTATGCCAGGATGCTGAGCAAATGATCCCATTAACATGGTGTGGAGGGGTTGGTGAGGACTGGCTGAGAACAGGGGACCCCTCAGTGCTGCTCCTTTGCCTTCCTCACCTGTCTTTGGTGGCATCCATGCAGGCTGTCATGAAATGAACTGTTCATTTTGTAGTTAATTGGGCACTGCAAGAGTAGGACTTGTTGGCTGTGTAGGGTCCAAGATTATACAGACGTTCCTTGACTTAGATGGGAACCCATCATAAGCTGGAAATATTGTCAGTCACACATACATCTAATCCACCCAACCTACCAAACACCCTAGTCAGCAGCACAGACACTGTAGCAGGTGGGCCTTTCCCCCTCATAATCGGGCTGCCTGGGTGAAGTTTTTAAAAAACTATGCCTATGTAGACTCTGGGCTTAGCAGCATTGCACGCTCATAAGCAAGCTCAAGTGCTGTGGTCGCCAGCTTGGGGGGCTCCTATTCTCAGAAGTCAGACACATCTGAAGGCACCCTGGCAGAGCAACCAGGACACCTCCCCATCAAGACAGCCTATTTAGAGAACAGTTATTTTCAATTTTCTTTGTTGGAGAAATGTAAAGGGAATGGAGCCTAAATAAATCATCAGAACAAAGCTCCTCTAACCCTGAGGTTGCGATATGACCTATTCCTGTATACAACCTCTTTCTCAGTTTATAAAAGCTTTGCACATTGCTTACTGGTGCTTCTATTTGCTTATTTTCTGCATTGCTTGCTTAAGTTTTTCCCTCTTAGATTTATTTTTAATTGAAAAATTAAAATTGTACGTATTTGTTCTGTGCAGCATGGTCTGAAATCCATACACGTACATTGAGGAATGGCTAAATGGAGCTGAATAGCATATATGCCACGCACACATGCTCATGTTTCTGGTTAGAACACATCAGATGCGCTCTTGGCAACATTCAAGAGCAGCTATGTGGACAGGAGGAATTACTCTTCCTAACTCAGGTTTTGTCCTCTTCATACTCACTTTTGTTCTTTCTCACTACCTCCAACAAACACCTTTAACAAACACCTCCACCAACAATCCTCTTCGGTATTATTTTTTCCTCTAGACCCCATATTTAAATGCTTTGGTCTAGCTAACAAACTTCGATTAGTACTAAAAATTTATTTTCGGGTTTTCATTAACCTTAGACAGCCTAGTAGATCTTCTGCTCAGAGTAGGATAAGTGTTACCATGTGTTCCTCCAGCTAAAATTGAAGGAACTCAGTGTTTTAGGTAGCAAGCTGTATGGTCCTGTGGGGGATAAACAGACAGATTGCACTTGGCTGTTTGAAGGGATGGAAACTCGTCATCAGATATGCATTGTGCCTGTTTTGGTTCTCAAACCCAGCTTGAGAATCAAATCACTAGCTCCCAGGTGTCTGGGTAGAAATTTGTAAGTACAAATCTCCATACTTGATCCTCTTCCTTGCTCACATTTGATCATAAATTCCAGCTGTTAGCCCAGAACTAATTTCTCCTTTTCAGATGCTTCCTTGCTCTTGATTTCTAGGGCCTTAGCTCTTATAGGAGAATGAGGAGAGCTGGGTCACTTCTAGTTTAAATGAAATCACCAAGGTCTTGTATGACTAACTGGGACAGAAAAAGAGACCAGAATGAATAACATTAGGGAACGCTCACAACTTTAACAACTAGACCATACTGCCTCCCAGATACAAACTTTAAGACTGGTCACTTAAAAATAAACAGGTTTTCCAGCTGTGAGACTTTGTTTTGTTTCATTTCCAGTTAGCCTGGGACTCAGCCGAGCAGCTGTCTGAAAGAGGGAAAGATGGTGAGACCAGAGTTGTGGGGGTCTTAGGGACAAGTTCAGTTCCAACATGAGTGGGGTTTTACTAGATTTAGAATTAGTATTGGCTATGACCTTTAGTTCCTCCACACTACTTCCAGTTGCCTGGTGAGGATACAACTCAATGTTGTATTGAGTTGTATGGCCAGTGGCCCAAAAGCCTTAGAAATCAGAGCTCATGACTTCAATTAAAAATCTTATTATTGGGTTTCTTTGCAGACACAGGGAAGGTTTTCCTATTAGATTAAGCTTAAAGTGAAGTTTTAAGGCTGAAGCATTTCCTAGCCAGGATCTGCACATAAACCGGCAGTACCTGATCACATCCCCAACTGTATCCTTGTTTAAAATCTTCTTAACATTGTGTCTCACACTATTTCTAGATTTTGAAGAAGTCACGAGCGGAGCTAAGTATGGAACCACCAAGTCATGTAGGTGTTGCTGGCACAGCCCACGCAGCCCAAAATAAATGGGCAGATTAGAGAAGCATTTCCTCTCTGATCCCCTGGGATTCAGAAAATGAAGAGTGTGAACCAGTGAAGTTGGTAGCCTTGGAGAAGGAATGGAAGACTCCATCTGCACCCCAGATTTGCAGGAGTGTGCTGGGTGCAGCTGGGATGCACCTAGGTGTCTGCCGGGTGACATTCAAACATAATCCAGGTAGAAGTCCCTTCCGGTACAAGACATGCAGCCATCTCTACGGCTTTGTGTTCTTCCTTCTCTGCTGCCAAATCTGGCAGAGGTGAGACCCTGCCCTAATGCTGTGCAGGGGAAGCTGTGTGGTAAGTGAGGGAGCTTGCAAAGGCTGGGCCATCCACTAAGGGTGTATCTTACTCCTAGCTCTTCAGGGGCTGCCTGACTATGCTCATGCCACACATTGGGAAACTGAGGCCCGGGAAAAGTTAGTGGCTTCCCCATATCACTGGAACTGGAACTGAATCTGAGGGCCCTGAGGTTTCCATCTCAGTCATTTCCATCCTCCCTGGGCCCTTGCTTTGCCATCTGGTGTAGGCCTTTACACAACCTAAGCAGTGCTGCCTGGTGGAGAGGTTCTCAAAGCAAGGTGTGATCAGATTTGCAGGAGGGCTTGTGCAAATGCCCAGCTGACCCTGCCACAGAGCTTCTGACTCAATGGGGCCCAGGAGGGCCCAGGAATCTGTAGCTCCCTGGAGACTGGGGGGCCACACACTGCAAGGCTCTGAGTCAGACTCCAGTGTGTTTTCCTTTTTTTTCCCTTTGGACCCTCCTCCTGCCTCCTCCTGACCTCTCCCTCCCTGGCTGTGGGGGACAGACAAGGCCTGAGTCTGCAGCCTGGCTCCCACAGATGGGCGAGGTGACAGGTGGTGAAATATTAGGGGAACAGTGAACCCCACAGCCTCATGAAGGCCCACTGTGGAGCGTGGCCAAATTGCACACACTGCTGGCCCAGGGTTTTCCCACAGTCATCCAGGAGTGACTGACATCACTGATTGGTGACACAGGGGTGACACCTAAGTCTTGGAAGAAATGACGCTATGGTTGGCAGACAGATGTAGGGCTGTCTCTGGTCTTTTCCAAAATGGTGGGCTAGACAGGTGCCACTGTGTGTCAGTAAAGACTTGAAATTAGCAATATTGCAACACCTTTCCTTCATTGCTGGGTCCCTTGAGTGGAAGAGCAGGTATATTTTTCTGGCTAATGCTCTCTTTACCCATTCACTGAAAATATATCCATGTGGCTGTGTTTCTGAAGAGTGGTCCTTTCTTTTTTTTTTTTTTTTTTTTTTTTTTTTTTTTTTCCCCCCTCTTTTTTTGGTCCTTTCTTTTTTTTTTTTTTTTTTTGGTTTTTCTCCAGTACCGGGAACCGAACTCACGACCTTGCGCTTGCCAGGCAGGCGCTTTGCCGCTGAGCTAAATCCCCAGCCCCGAATGGTCCTTTCTGATCCCTGGGAAAATACAAGAAGAAATGAAAATAGCTGCCTGCTGTTTAAGTCTTGGAAAAAGCAATGCTGCAAGCTGAACTTGCAGAGTAATTGGGAGTATTAAGGTGGGGTCAGCTTTGCTGCTTTTAGAGGAATAATTAGGGTCTACTTGGCCGTTAGGGGCAGGCAGTGGCCTTTGGGTAGGCTTTTCCATTGATGAGTAAGGCCATGTGTGAGGGACTAGGGGACAGTGGCAGGAGTGTGGACAGACAGCTGTGCTTCATGTTTGTTTAACAGGTGAGGAAGCCTGGAGACATTCTCCCCCAGTGTGCAGTACACGGAACCAACAGCACCCAGACCTGGCAGAGAAGACAGGCAGTGCCCAGGGAAGCCGTGCACTGGGGGGTGGGAAGGACCCTGACCCTTGCTGGACTCCCCGTGTTCCTCTTCCTGTGTTCTTCACTAGTCAGTGAGGGACCACGGACTTCGAAGTCAGACCTGGGTTCAAATCCAGCTCCCCTTTCTAGTTGTGGGGTGGGAAGAGGCTCCTTCTGCTCCATAAGCCCATTTCCTCACTTCCAGTGGGGTTAATAATACCTGTGTAAAGGGTTGATGAGAAGATAAACAGTTACACATGGAGAGTCCCTGACACAAAACTTAGTACCACTGGACACAGTCCATACATTCATTCAGCAAACATCTGGCAATGTGCTAGAGCTGGGACAAAAGAGATGAAAAAGACATTTTTCCATCTTTGTAGAACTAAACTTTTAATAAGGAAGATGTACTGAAAATAAATGTAAACAGATAAGTTATACAAGTGGGACTGAAAAATATAGTGGATGTTTAAATTAAAAACTTTATGACAGTAGAAGACACACTGCCATTAATCCCCTTCAAAATACCCCTGGAACCTTGCTTTGAACACACTTACACCACTCTTCTTGCCACTTTCTGATGTAGTTCTCGAAAGCCTCTTTTGTGAGTGTCTTTACAAGATATGATTTTAAAAAAATATGGTGAATGCTGCTGCCAGGGCTCATAAAAACAGGACCGTGTCTTCATCTACCTTATTGACCAGATCAGGCACCCTGTGACTTCTGGATCTTCCCCAAGGTCAAAATGAGGCAGCCACACAGCACAGCTAAGGACCCTGGCAATGTGTCTTTACTGTAATAAACTCTTTTAAATTTAAACACACTGTATTTTTCCATCACACCATGTATATAGCCATAATGGATTTAACCAAATGGCACAAAGGGCAAAAGCCTGAGATGGAAGATATTTGGGGTTAAGTGTGAAGCCCCTCTCCATGGGGTAGGAGGGTCAGGCCTTTCTGAGCAGATGGCTTTAGGAGAGAACCAAACTATGAGAACATCCAGCCACATAAAGTGTTGGGGGTGATGCCTTCTAAGCAGGAGGACTCACACATACAGTCCCTCCTCCCCCATGGTAGACAAAGGTTGGGCGACCTCCATCTTGACACTGCAGGGTCCCAGGTCCCTTACTAGGTCAGTGGTAGAAAGAGATGAACTGCAGGGGTGAATGGGAGCAGAGAGGCCACAGACTGGAGTGCAGGGTGAGGCCAGTGGGGTGGGTCTCCTCTGACCTGAGAGAGACTGGATTTTATCCCAAACACAACTTCGTCATTCATTTCCTTCCTGCCTCATCACAATTCCAACCACTATTTCCCACCAAGCACTCGCTGGCTGCTGTCTCATTCTGCAGGCAGCCCAGAAGCCTGTGCTCCCAGGAACAGGAACAAAAGCCATCAGGCTGGGCAGCTCCACGGCTTCCCCAACAGTGGGAAAGTAGGAAGAGGAGGTCTGCCCAGGGGGCAACTTGAGGTGGTCGGGAGAAAGGCATTAATACCGATTTACTGACAGACTCTGTGTTGTAGAAAAGGCCCTGGGTATTTTTCTTTTCAACAGCCTTTTTGGAGCAGCATGTTTTTTTGCAAAGTCTCACTATGTAGCTCAAGCTATCCTTGAATTTATAATTCTCCTGCCTCAACCTCCCAAGTGCTGGGATTACAGGTGTGAGTCATCATGTCTAGCTACTGTTTAACTTCTTCTTCTTATTTTTTTTTTAACTTCTTAAATCATCACCATTAACATGTTAGGTAACCCTTGTAGTCAGTCTTGTGTGTGAGGAAACTCAGATAAGTTGGCTAAGAAAATGACCAAGTGGTGCAACTACTTTGGAAAATAATTTGGTTTTATTCCAAGTTTAGTTTTCACATGCCCTTACCACCCCAGACTTCTGGGTCTTGGTGTATCCCCAAGGACAATTCCTAGGAAGGGTGCCAGGAGGGTGTGTAAGAATATTGAAGACAGTGTTATGCATAATAGCAAAGAATTGGAAATAATACAATTGCCCATCCTGAGGGAAGGGAAGAGCACAGTGTAATCACCTCACAGAATATTACACAGCAGTAGAGTGGTGCAGCTGCCCACATTGATGTAAATGTCATTCAACCTCATGTTAAATAAGAAGTTGAAAAGAAGGATAAAATGGAAACAGAGCTTTGTGAATGGGGAGGGGAAAGGGTTGAAGGGACGGGATGAGAACAGGAAAAAAAAAAAGAGGAATCAAGTTGTATCATGGACAGGAATAGATTCCTATAATGAATGTGATTATTATGTATACTTAAATTGTACCAATAAACTTAATTAATTGAAAAAACAAAAACTCTTTTCTTAAAGAGTCCAGAAACAAAAAAAAAACTAAACTGCAGTATCTGTGGATATAGATGTACATATATATGATCAAACATTCTAAAGTAAAGGAGTGGGAATCATGAACTCTGGATCCTGGTTACTTCTGTGTGGGGAGACACAGAAAGAAAAAAGAGGAGAATAACAGGTAAATATAGGTCATGTTCTTGGGCATTCATGGCATTATCACTAAATGAATGAATAAATGAGTGAAAGAGCAAAGGAATGAGTGAAGTAAAAGTCCACTCTACTTGGGCCAGTGATGCCAGGGTGCTATGGATTATAGCGAATAATTGAACTCTGTAATTAAATTCCAGTACAATAGGAGAGAAAAGTGATTTCCGTAGTTTTTCTGCTGTGCTGGATGCAGAAGGAGTGAACCAAGCATTTGATCAGGGACAGGACAACCCGAGCTGTCACTCGATGGTTTCATTCTGTGTCTACATCACTCTGCTCACAGTTTACCATCAGATACCAATATTGTTCATACCTGCTGTTTATTGTAGGATTTGTGGTCTTTGAACTTTTCTGATCAGGTACCAAATCAAAAAAATTAGGACATCCATGCCCAATATCTGTAAATGTATTGGTTAATTTTCCTTATTTTAAGGTAAGATGAAATGTAAATAGAAATTTAATTTTTTCTCATAGTCTTATGGACTTCTGTACTCTGCTTTGGAGATATCTGTAGATCACTAAATCATATTATACATAATCTTTTTTTGTAGTACTGGAGACTGTATCCAGGACCTTCTCTTTTTTAATTTTTCATTTAGAAAGAGGGTCTTGCTATGTCACTAGTTTCTCAGGCCTCACTTGAACTAGCACGTCTCCTACCTCAGCCTCCTAGAATGCTGGGATTGGAGGCATGCACCACCACATGTGGCTACAATATAACTTTTGTATATCAGTCTCCCCCAGGCCCTGGCATGCATTTCCCTACTTGATGCCCACGATAATCTGAGAGGCAAGAGGAGCAGGCAGTGTCTCCCGCAGTGCACCCATGGGGAAAGAGAAGCCCAGAGACTCTTGTTCTCTGGCTGCACCACCAAGTCTATGACAGAGTAGCGTGACCTGGTCCTGCTTAGCGTCCTCCGCTCTACGTGGGAGCTTCTTTCCCACACCAAAAGCTGTCAGATTCCTAAAGTCACACCAAATGCCGCAAATCCCAGCTCTGCTAGGTGCCTTTGGCCTTTCTGAATTTGTTTCCCATCTGCAAAATGGGATAACTTTGGCCTCACAGTGTGGCTGTAAGGAATGAAAATAAGATTGACTAGATGTTTTAGTTACTTTTCATGATGCTAGTACAAAACACCCAACACCTACAAGTTAAAAGAGGAAAGGTTTATTTTGGCTTACAGTTTGTAGAGGTTTCAGGCCTTAGTGGCTGGGTAGCATGGCAAAGGACGAACAGTCCACAGCAAACAGGCAGGAAGCAGCAAACAGTGGGCCTGCTGGACTTTTGTCCTATCAAGGCTACAAGACTACTGGTTCATGCCACTCACAGCCAGGGTGGGGCTTCTCATTATCCACATGCAGAACTATGCTGAACCAGTCAGTGGAGTAGTTTAGTTATCACAAGCCCTTAATCCATCGTCACAAACTCTAGATCCAGCCACCTCTGAAAAGCCCCTCATGAGTGCTTGAGGCTTTGGGGAACATCTAGAAATAAGCCATCACACTAGATTAAAACCTAATAGAAAAGGACAGGCAATAAATGTTAGTGTTCTCTTCCTACTTCCTTGTGCTTTTACATTGGCATTAGGGGTTCAGCAACATAGTGAACTCAGAAAGAGGAAGCAGTAATTGTCAACAGCACATGAAATACTGTTTTATGCATTTAATTTTAAATGCAGAAAGCCCTATGAAGTCATTCACCTTGTCCCTAACTCTGCTGTTTAGACAGGAAATGTGGCCCTTGGTGGGCAGTGCTGTCACAGTCAAAGCAAACAGGCCAAGGTGCTTAAAGCCATGTGATCCACACATACCTGTGTCTCTTCCACTCTGGGCAACCCATATATCAGCACACTGCACTATTCCATGTGTACATTCTTTGCCAGTTCAGGTCTGGCTCTTTCAGTTGTAACATGATGTTTTTCTTCATTTTCTCCTTCTGGAGGGTTGAACTGAGTCTTCCCACCTGAACAGCTGCATCGGGAGAGAGAAGCCTGGTTGACCTGGGCACCAGAGATTCATCACATTCTCAGGCCAGCCTCATCTCTGAGCACGATTCCCACACACACAGACATAATAGCCCATCTTTACACAGCCGGCTGTGTTTCTCATTCATGTGGTGCTGTTCTCTTAGCTGATTCCATTTGCACTTAAAAAGCACACATATACTAGAACACAACCTGATTTAGATAAAACAGACACCTTAAAAATCTGTACCAGTCGAGATGGCCTCTGAACATGATCTACAACAATGCACTCCACCCCCCAAGGTCCAGGAGGCACGGACAGATCTAGGGATAATGCCCTCTTCATGTGCTACTGCTGGCACAGATGTCAGATCCTGAAGGGGAAAAACTCCCCGAGACCTGGGCAGGGTGACTCAGCCCCTGCTTCTTTTGCCAGAGCTTTCCTCTCTCCCTGGAGACGGCATCGCTATTTCCTCTCATCCACGGCAGCAAGGCCTCCTGGTATAGAGGCCATGAGCCCCCATGAAATCAGCACACCCACATGCTGTAATGCATACCCATGCAGGAACATCTTACACACAGCCATGCACATAGGCTGCTCTGATTAACCAAGAATTCAGTTCACTACAGTATAGCAGGTGGATTTTAAGGAATGAGATAGTATGACAAAATACACCAACTTCCCTGACATTTTGCTAAAGACATATTGGTATTTTAAAATGACTTCATAGTATGACCATCATTTCTCAGATATTAACCAGGGACGGAAGCGTTATTTGAGTGCTAGCGCTGGTTGGGCACTGGCAGATCCAGAAAGACAACAGATTGATGACTCCAGAAGATGAGGAGGGACGCTACAGGGTTCAGAATTTCTCCTTGGGCTGATGAAACTGTTCAGAGTTAGTGATGACAGTTGTATGACATTGTGTGTGCAGTAAAAGCTCCTGAATTATATACTTTGGAATTGTTAAAACAGTGATTTTTTTAAAAAAAGGGTCTCAACATGTAGTCTAAGGTTGGACTAGGACTTGTTATGTAGCTGTCTTTGAGCTCACAGTGATCCTCTTGCCACCTGAGTGCTGGGATTACAGGGGTGTGCCACTCTACCCAGTTAAAATGGTGAATTTTATGTTATGTGACTTTTGCTCAATTAGAAACAAAATAAAAACCAAACTAACCAAATAAACTTTACAGACAAAGAACACAGGCAGGGGACAAATGTCAGCTGGGGAACAGGGCCTGAGCACATCTTAGAGATGGCTGAAAGGTGCTTCTAGGGCTTGGGGTAGGGCCAGGGGAGAGCATAGCTTGAGTTCAGCATCTCAGAGAAGCAGGCAGAGTCTCTGGGCAGGCCTGGGGAAATGCATGGGTTCAGTGTCCACCCAGATGCATTTTAGAAGGTGCCTTTCCATGGCCCCTGTCCTGTGCTCCTGGTCATCTAGCTGTTTGGCTGACTGCGGGTGAAGCTCTGGACCTGGAGGACAGGGTGCCCAAAGTATACCCTCTGCAGGAGGAGCCAGGCCTCAGGTTCACATCCCCCTGAGTCCTGTGGCGCCTGTCTGTGCAACAGCCCTAGGGCCACCAATGTGCCCTGTGGCAGAGCCAGGCTTGGAGTGCCAAAGGCCTGGTCTCCTGGATGGACTTTTACCCACCGTGTAGACCTCATGTGCATTTCTCCTTGACACATGGCTCAGGGTCATAGTGGAGCTCAGTTCAGGAGGACACCAGCTTATCCTTAAAGTAAACCAATTTTTTTTTTTTTGGAAACAAGAAAGTTGATCTGAGAAACTCATCTAGATTTAAAAAAAAAAATGAATCGGATCTCGATGAAATGTTACTTAGGCCAGAATTTGGAACCACCATATAAAATGTTTTTTATTTTGCTTATACAGTAAGACTGACATGGTGTCCTCTGGCATAAACTCTTTTGTCTTGAAAAATACCGGCAACCAGTGCTATAGATTTCTGTATTGGAAAGTCTGAGTCACCTTGGGGTCCACACAAGCTCCTTGATGAAAATGTGAAATTAATTTTGTACTAAATAAAACTTGAAAATGGTTTCAACTACAATGGGGGGAGAGATGTGAAATGAAGACAGTAATTTCTGTGTATCATAGTTTTGTTTTAATATTTTGAATTTTAAAAAATCCTCACTTGTAGATACCACTCCACTTTATAAAGTCAGTGGGATCATGAACATTGGAAGTCACAGTGAAAGTGTGAATTTGTCCCCTTGTAAAGAGTCTGTGGATGCTTTGGAGTCTGGGAGGAGAGAAAAGAAAGAAACTAAAACTTACGGAGCGTCCATTGTGTGTCAAGATCCAGGCTGGGAGCTTTCACATCTGTTCTTCCAGCTGGTGCCTGTGACTGAGATAAATACTGCTACCTCCTAGTGCTTCCCAGGGCAGAAGGAGGTTCAAAGCCTGCCCAGAAGATGCCCAAAGTGACACAACATGTAACTGGCAGTGGGAGAAGTCAAGCCCAGGCCTTTCTCTTCTGTTCTAAGGCCATTTTTCTTTGTAATAGAACCTATGGTAACTCCAGGGAAACCCAGACACTGCCATCAGCACCCAGGATGGAGGTCTGTCCCTGGTCCCTTCTTTGTTGCCTGGATCTGGGATCATTGTTGTGCTCCAGTCCCCATGATAAATGAGGAGCTGTGGCCTTGGGAACAAAGTGAACAGGACAACTTTGCATCTTTAGATCTTGCTGTCTTCCACTTTAAATGGCCCTAACCACACTTGATTTTCAGGGTGATTGTAAGTTTAAGCAGGGCTAAGGGTCTAGCAGTGAAACTGGATTAAAAGAGGAGATCAAAATGTAGTTTGATTTGGCAGGAGACAGATGTCATGGCTTGTGTCCAGATGTTCCCCCAAAGCCTCATGTGGCCATGGGGGAGTTTTTCACAGGTGGCTGGAACTAGAGTGTGTGGTGCTGGGACAAACGATGTGTGATTTATACTAAATCAGACTACTGATCAGTTTTGGCATAGTTCTGGCTAGGACTAAGGGTGCAAGTGCTACACCTGCCTGAGGGTGGGTAGCCTGCATAAATATCAGGGACAGAAAGAGAGCTAATATGCTCTCATCTGCTTGCTTGCTGTGGACTTCTTTTCTTCTGTGATGCCCCTTTGCCATGCCACCATGTCTTGAAGCCAGCCGACCGTGGACCGAAACCTCTAAAAATTGTGAGCCAAAATATACCTTTCCTTAATTTTTAGTGTTGGGTGTTTTGCCTCAGTAATGAGAAAAGTTACTAAGACAGTGGATGAGGACCTTGCTACAGACCAGGAAAGAAAGATGGAGTCAGTGCAGGGAGCAGTAGGAGTTTCCTTCCACCAGATGTGCCATGCCTTGAGTACTCATGTGTGTGTGTGTACATGTACACGTCCACAGACACACATCTATGCATGTGTACACACATGCACACATACACATTTGTATTGGAAATGTGTGCAATGTCCCTTGTATCAGAGCCATTTGAAGGCAGCTTTCTGGTAGAATTTCCCATGACAAGAGAGACACCTGGTTGGAAAGAGCCTCCTTGCCATGCTGTAAATGAGGTGGCACTTGGTGTCTCCATCTTCACCATTCTGTCATAAAAAAGGACCCAAGTTAGAGCAGAAATGGGAGAGATTTCCTGCACGCTAACACCCAGCCATGCAGTGGGTCACAGGAAACCTTTGTAAGGATCCAGCTTTTCCAGACCGAAAGGGAGGCCTGTGTTGTTGGAGACAGAACAAGACACTTCCTTGTGGGTGTGGGAGACCCCTTCCGTGGGCCTGAGCACCCACACTATAGATACACGGAGCCCGAGAAAGCTGGCTGTGTAAGCTGGACACGCTGGGCGGGCAGAGCTCAGCCAAACCCATGGCACTGATGTGGAGATTCGCCGGGGCCTTGCACTGGGGAAGGAGAAGCACTCACCTGCTCTGAGTTTTCTGAAGTGTGCGGAGCACTTTGTCTGTGTCACATGTTCTCCTGGATGCAAGTGCAGGACTGAGGACAGATAACATCTTAAACAGAATTCCAGGTCGTGCTGGGCACTGTGCTGAGTACTTCCTATGACCTAATCTCACCTGCTTTTCAGGGCTACTCTGGGAAATACATACTGTTACTCTTCCATTTTTCTGGCATGAGAATTGAGTCCCTGTCAGAGCTGGGCTTTTTGTCTCTTAGGTGTATCTGCTTGTGAATGTTTATAGCACATTGAGGAGAGTTAGATATAAAAGAGAGCTGAGAAAATTGTCCATTTGGAGACCATGCGCAGGTACAGGAGAAAAGCAAAACATTACAGCACATAAAGGAAATATAACTTAGCATGTGTTATGGGAATATCAGTTGCTTATGCCTCTGCATTGCACTATAGAAAAAGGGTTCCTGACCCCTGCCTGGCTCTGTATAACTGTGTGTTGGTTGTATAATGTGGCCATTTTTCTGTATAGCAGCTTCATCACACTGCAACTTAGAAAGTGCTTGGGAGCCACATGGGTTATCCAAGTCCATTTATGCTGGGCAAATCTACAAGATTTCAAGTTCGTTTAAAACAAACCCAAACCAAAAAGACAGCAAGCATTGGTGAGGGTGTGGAGAAAAAGGATCCTAAAAATGAAAAGAGAGCAGTTTTATGACCAGAATCCCACTCTTGGGTGTATTTCCATGGGAAAGGAACTCAGTAACTCCAGGACTATCTACATGCCCATGTCTGTTGCATCACTGTTCATAATGGCCGAGCCTTGGAGTCAGCCCATGTCCATCCACAAGCAGGAGACATAGAAACTCCAGTGCATATGCAAAAAGGGGAACTTTAATTCTTACAAGGAAGGAATACAGAAGGAGAGGCTCTCATTTGCAATGACATGGATGCATCTGGAGGACATAATGCTACAAGAGATGAGCCATGCACAGAGAGAAAGCACTACAGATCTCACTGCTGTGTGCTGTCTAAACACGTGCAACTCACAGAAGCAGAGAGTCGAATGGCAGTTGCCAGGACTCAGAGGTGACAGAAATGGGCAGATGTTGATGAAAGGATGTAAAGTTTCAGTTAGGCAGGATGAATATATTTGGAGATCTAATGTATAGTAAATAGTAATATAGTATACATGTGCTTGACATTTGCTAAGAGAATAGATCTTAAATGTTCTTAGCATAAACTCACAAAGGTAACTATGTGAGGTGGTAGATAGATCAATTAGCTTGATTGCCTATGATTTCAGAATGTATACATATGCATTTATATATGCATATATACATATGCATATATATGCATAGTCCCTGACTTATGAACATTTGAATTACAAATTTCACAGATATGAACAGAATTCACATTATAAACATTCATAGATACAAACAAATCATGAAAGTAGTTCACATGTCTGCCATACATTGTCACAGTTGTGCTGCTATGTGATTACTGTACAGTGTAATAATGTACAGTAGTACAATATAATCGAGGATTTACTGTATTTTGTGTGTGTTTGTGTGTAGTTGTGTCAAAGTTGTATAAGCCCCACTTTGTCAGATTTACAGATGAAGCCAACTTACAGACATTCTCCTGAAATGGAACTGTGCATAAGTCAGGGAATATGTCTATTTATATATCTATTAAATCATGTGTACAAGTATGTCTAATTTTTATTTGTCCATTATAGCTTAATGAAGATGGAAAGAAAAGAAAGAAAATAAAAAAGGCTTGAAATGATCAATATTATTTGGGAATGGATGATAATGTAAATATATTTCATATATTAAACTGTCCATGGTAAATAGATGCAATTTAACCTATTAATTAAGTGACAAAACTTAATAGTTTGGAGATGGCAGGAAGTCTTTCAAACAGACTGTTTTCTTCAAGACTCCCCAGTATTCTGGATTCTAGCTTGTTTATTGACGTGAGGAAACATCTTGCACTTCAAGTTTATCAGCAGTGCTCCTGTCACTGGGACATAGCACCCAACGCCCATGACCTAAAGGAGGAGAGGTTTATGTGGCTCATGGTTTCAGGAGATTCAGTCCATGGTCAGCTGCTTCCAAGCCTGGAGTATCATGGCAGGAAGGTATGGCAGAGCAAAGCTAAGTTCATGACAGCTGGGAAAGAGAGCAGGGAATAGTGCTACAGAGAAAGGAGATAACGACCATGGTTCCATGACACATCCAGAACTACTCAGAAGTGTGCCCCACCATCACCCAGGACAGACTTCAGAGCCCATTAAACTGACACAATTAAACTTAATCAGTACAACCAGTGAAGCAGTTTTCAACCTGTGTTCCCTGAACTCCAAGGATCCTCCAAGGATCCCACCATGGGATCCCTTAGGCAAAAGGGTACAGCTAATTTAGAGGTATTTTCAACTGTATCCCTTTCATAATCCCAATGCTACACCCCCACTTTAATCAGAGTGTCTTGGTTACTTTTCTCTCATTGCTGAGACAAAATACCCAACGCCCATAATGAAGGAAGGAAAGGTTTATTTAGCTTACAGTTTGTGGAGGTTTCAGTCCATACTTGGCTGGCTCCGAGGCAGAAAGTAACAAACCAACAAGAGCAAAGGGGGAACTGGCAGCCGAACGGCAAAGCAGCCAGAGCAAACCAGGGAATGGCGGCAAGCAGCTTCTTTCCCTGCCTTACTTTGTAAACAGGCTACCTAAGGGGCGCGTAGCTCTTTGTAAACAGCCCACCTAAGGGGCGTGTAGCTCTCACATAATCTTCATGCCCTCCTCTTCCACAGGCTCAGGATGTATACAAAGTAAGTATCCTGGCTTCCTGCTGAGTCACTTAGCCAAACCTCTAGACTCCCCAAGTTGACACAATGTTTCAACTATAACACAGAGCAACCCTGCTTTTACTAATTTCAAGTATGGTATATCTCCATTCTGTTTAGTAGGAGCAATTACATTGTATTGAAGAATTCTTTTAAATCTGAGCTTTGAGCATGATAGCCCTTGGAATCCTGTACAGAAGGGCCTCCACTGGCTGAGAGGTCGGTGACTGGGAGAGTTTCACTCGTGGAATGTGGGCTAGAATCTAGGGAAGCACATTTCACTTTCCAAAATCATGTCAGCTCTCAGGGATGAAACCGAACACAACCATCACAAACAGAGTACAGCAGAGCAAGAGCAAGGTACGCAGCACCATCAGAGAGATCGGATGCCCTGCAGCCACAGACTCACTGACTGGAGCTCTCCGATGAAGCAGAAAGAGCAGGGCAGTTTGCCAGGAAACTCTGGACATTGAATTGCTTTTGCTAAGCCAGCCCAGCAGTGTAGTAAAGAGCTAAGGAGTCCCAGGAGAGGGCTGGGAAAGGATCAGTCTCTGTTTCTCTATCCCCAACATGGGCCCTTTTTGATTAGGATGTGGAGTATAAAGGAAGTTATTGGAGTGAAATCAACTCAGCAAGAAACCTTTTTAGACCAAAGCCCAAGGAAAACTAATAAAACCAGTTGGACTGCTTCCTGCTTATCATATCATACATAGTGCACTGAGGTCAGCCTGCTTTGCAGCAAGGCAGCCCCCAGACAAATAGAAACCCCAATTCTGCAAAATGATTTTCAAGCCCTAAAGGAAAGCCCAGCTCTTTCAAGGGACAATTCCTACATGAAGTTCTAGTTCAAGCAGATAAGAGACTCTGAATGACTCAAGTGCCATGTCACTTAGTGTATGGGTAGGGGATATATTTAGCTGGGAGAAGCAGAGTTGAGACCAATCAGTAGTCTTAGTTTCCATAGATGAGGAGCAGGAGGAGGTGCTCAGCCCTGGGCCTGGAGCTGGGCTCAAGAACATCAAGATCCAGGCCCATGGTGGACCCTGCTTTCTTCATTGGGGGGACCAGTGACTGCACCTGTTCCTCTCTGGAATCTTTTCAGTATTCTACGCATAAAGAAAGGGATAACAGAGTGTGCTCCTCCATCTCCTCTATTCAGCCCCCGCATTTTCCTGGAAACTTCATCCACTGGCTTCTGCTCACACAATTTAACCAGAAGGAGGTCACAAGCTATTCTGTTTGCCAAGGATGCTCAGATGTATAGCTTGGTTAGGTGGGTGTGTGGCTGTCTCCAACAAAACTGAGGATTGTTTCTCAGGACGGAAGGAAGCAGGCACATCATCCTGCCAGCTGGAGACTGTGAGACCTACCACAGATCCCTCCTCTTAGCTCAAGTGTGCATCCATCCACCTCCTGGCCTCCTTTGCACCACCTCACTGTTCTCTATCATCTTATCCAACCATTACCTGTGGATCAAAAATATTTCAAAAACTCATGTCTTCATTGAACATACACAGATTCTTTTCTTGTCATTATACCCTTAAAACACAGTATAATAACAATTTTGCAGCAGCTACATTGTACGAGATATTACAAGTGATTCTGAGGGGCTTGACAGCACACAGGAGATGAGCACAGATGTCTGCACACTAACACTGTCCTGTAGAAGGAACTTGAGCACCTGCAGGCTTTGGTATCTGGAGAGATCCTGGTACTGATGCCATGTGGGGATCTGTTCTTGCTCCTCATCATGATTTTCCTTTTTAAAAGGGATCTGTTCTTGTCGCTGGTCTCAAAATCCTCACTGGGATGTCAGCCCATAAGGGTCAGGCAGCAGGGGCATCTCTTCCATGGATAAAGATGGCTGCAAGTGCCATTGAGGTTGAGTCACAGCACTGTGCCTGGGGAATGTTGGTTTCAACTGTTGGTAGGTGAAGGAGCCAGACCTAGTCCTTGGACACCTGACCAATGACATGCGGCAGTCTTCAGGGCTTTGCTGTCTCATAGTTAAAGGTGTAGCAATGCTGAGTTTACTAGGTTAGTTCAAGTGTGACCACAATTCCTGGTGGTTGAGAAATGACACACCTCTAGCCTTTTGCTATAAATTGCCATTTTAATATATTTTTTTTATGTATTTTCCAGCTTAATTCCCACAGCAGTTATTAAAACTTCCTATGACTTCCCCCAAAACTGATGATATTTGTAGGAAATCAGTCCTGCTAGTTTGGCCTAGACTTGGGGGTTTAACAGAGATGAAAGACAAAAAAACATAGAATTAGTTCAGAACGTGGGGGCTAGGGGGCTCTTGCCTCTAGTGGACAGAGAGCCCTGAGCATCTGGGTACTTAGTTCCCACTATGACAGGAGAACAAGCAATTAGAGCAGCATAAGATTCATCTGCCCCTTTTTATCTATCAGTACATGAACAAGTAAACCAGAGCTCAGCTGTATTGACTTTTCCCTAGAACCTGGAATGTACCATTATGCCTGCATGTCACCAAAGGAACTCATCTTGCTGTTTTTCTCCTTTGTGTCTGCAGAGGAGGTCAATTAGGTCTTGATCCCAATTACCTAGTTGCCTAGGTCTCCTCCTTTTTGTTCTTATAATAACAGCAGCAGAATTTCAATCACTGCTGTTCATCCCTAGGAGAAGTATGTAGGTGTAGTCATTCTATCTTTTGTATTGAGATCTGGCCTTTAATGACTACGTCTTCACCCTGTGTTGTAAAGTATCTGTACTGGCTCTTTCTGAGGGCATAGCCCTGCCTAACTACCTATAACAATCCTACTGTCTCTACTCTGAGAAAGCACCCCTAATGGCCATGAGGGGCTAAAGGGAGAGGAGTATTTTGGCTACTTCTAGTTGAAGAGGGTCATAGTTATGATTGGCAGTCACAGATACCTACCAGAGTGTCTATCTAAAGTTCCTTGACATACACAAAAATTTTCATCTCATGTAGGTATTGATGATGGACAAGTCTTTCTGCCTCCTTGGTGGTTTTCCTCAACTGTCATCTTGGAGCAGCCTCTCACTGGTGAAGAGAATGGAGTCAAACTCATCCATGGGTATGTGATAGGAAGATTCCTCCATGATCTCATGCTCTTAGAGGGCATCCACACCATCTGTACATTTCCTGAAATGGCAAAACCAAATGTCCACCTCCATGTTCACAGAGTAATTGGTCCCTCCCAGTCTTCCATCTCTGGGGATCACCACAACATCTGTGCCTTCTCCTTTTCCCCATGCTCTTGCACCTTCGGCCAATGCAATTCCACTGAGGTGCCATCTATATAACTAATAGGACTCACAAAATTAAGTGTAAATGTTGCAAATTTATTATAATTTATTCTCCTTTTTTGTTGTTGTAACTGCTGTTTTAAGAAGGAGTGCTATTCTGACTGGCTTTCTGCAATTCTAAATCATGTAATATTTGTAATGAGCCTCTCCTTAATGTTAATTTCTGGACTCAAACTACTCTTTTGCTGCTGAGAATTGACAGCAAGCAATACATCATCTATATAATGCACTATACAGGCTTGAGGGAATTTTCTTCCAATAGGATGATTTTTGACCAACAAAATGCTGGCACAGAGTGGGACCACCCTTCATCCCCTGTGGCAAAACAGTCCACTGACATGGGTACATAGGCTTGACACAGTCAGTGGCAGGTACAGAAAAAGCAAAACAAAGTCAGCCCTGCAGACCTAAGGAGATGGCAAAAAAAGCCATCTTCAAGATCAATAATTATCATAGGCCAGTTCTGTAGAACTGGAGTGGGAGAAGGAAGTCTGGGCTGCAGAGTGTCCATAGGGTAAAATACACGCATTAATAACTCCTAAATCCTAAAGCAGCCTCTAATTTCTAACCTCTTTGGCACAACAAGCACAAGAATATTCCAAGGTCTAGTAGAAGGCCCAATATGTCTCACCTTCAACAGCTCCTCTATCAATGCTTATAAGCAATGAGAAAGCAGTTTTTGGATGGGGAGAGTCATAATAACCCCCATTAAAAATTTGTCTCATAGCTAGGATCTTCTCTTATAGTCCTCTGAAAGACTTTTGTCAGTCTGGGATTGCTTTGTTGATTTGCTCCTTGTAAACACCTGCATCAGTATCCATCAATCTCTGAAAATACTTTTCCTTAATCTCAACAGTACATGTGGGCTGCTGGCCTGTGACATCCTAAGTGGAGAACACCTCCACATGGAGATACTTCCAGCTCCCCTATTGCCCTAGATCTGTTCTAGACCAGTGGTTCCAGCCCTGACAACGGGCAAAAGAATGAATTAGGTAATATAATCTCCTAGTTCAATAACCCAGACATCATATCCTGAATTTCCTCTGTAGTCTGAATCAATAATCCCAGTGAATACTTCAACATCCTGTAGGTTCAACCTGCTTTTTTCTGAAACTAAACCCAAAGTACCTAAAGGAAGAAGTCTTCAGATTCCTGGGGGGATTTTAACAGTTTATCTCTGCAAAGCAAGGTCACCCATTCAGCAGTAGGGAAGTCTAATCCTCTGTTTCCTGGGATTCCTGTGATAAGGGACTCAAACACCCCCCAAAGACCCACTGAGGATTGGGGCTACAAGCCTGTATGAGGATATGCCCTCATTGTTTATCACATCTGGGACCCAGCCTGCCTCCTATTTCCCATCAGTGGGGTGCCATCTTTGTGATATATAGAATGTTACTGATTAACCCAATTTCCATTTTAGTACTTAAGGCAAAGGCCCCATGTTTCCCTTGTGAGAGAGGGATGGCTGCACCTTTTTTTTTTTTTTTTGCCTTCTGTGGCTGGGTACATTTTTAAGAATAGGCCTCATTTTCCCACAACCAAAACACCATACTTTTGAATCAGCTTGACCTTGTATATTTAAACTTTCAATCAGCGAATTCTACCCCATTACTCGGGCTCCTAACACACTCATTTTCATTTTAATGCTGATGCACTCACTTTCATTTTAATTTTCAATTATTCACTTATCCAAGCCTGAGATTTCATCTTCATTTTAATTCTGAACTTTGCCCTAATACTTTGGCTGAGAAAGTTTTCAATCCACACTGACTTTTTTGTTTACCTTTTCTTTTGCCCTAATATCCTGGCTGCTATTTCCTTTCTTATTTCTTTCTTTAATGTTTTTTTTTAAAACTTTATTTTAAAGAGAAAAAACCCCAAAATTTCAAAACAAGGTAGTGGGAGAGTAACAATGGTTAACACATTGAGTATTGTTATCTTTAAACCAGTTACTCTGGGTATAAGATATAGGCTTTTAATGGTCCAAACAATAATTGCACAAGCCTTTCTTTTCAATTAACTAAGAGAAATTAGTAGTATAACTATCTTAATTATCATATATATATATAAAATTCTTTTTCACTTTTCCTTTCCTTTTTTCTCCTTTACCCCATCACAGTTTCTGTTTCATTTTGAACAGTTTCTTCCCACTTTACAATATCTATTGTACATTTTGGATCTTATTTACTCTTTCAGCTTCTCACACTGAGAAGCAATATAATGTTTACACAAGAGAGTCTGATTTATTGCACTGATGAGTATGGTCTTGAGTTATATACATTTTCCTTAAAAAGTCTCAAGTTTATCTTTCTTTATGGCTGAGTAGTATTCCGTTGCATAGAAAAAAATCACACCTTTTTTATCCATTCCTCAGCTGATGGGCATTTGGGTTGTTTCCAAGATCTAGCTATTACAAATTGTGCTGTTAAAAACATGGGTGCACATAGATTGCTATGGTGCAAGGTTTTTAATTCTTTTGGGAAGGTACCCAGAAAGAGAATATGTGGGTCAAATGGGATCTCCAATCCTAGTATTTTTGAGGAATACCCACACTGATTTCCACAGTGGTTGCACCAGTTTACACTCCCACCAACAGTAGAGAAGGGTTCCTTTTTCCTTGTAGTCCCACCATCATTTGATATTGGTTGATTTCTTGGTAATATCCATTCTTTCTGGGCTAAGATGGAATCTCAGTGTTGTTTGCATTTGCATCTCTCAAATGACCAGTGATATTGAACATTTTTTCATACATTTATTTGCTGTTTGTATTTCTTCATCTGAGAAATGTGTATTCATTTCAGATGCCCATTTTTGGATTGAGTCTTTAAATTTTGAAGGTCTGTTTTTTTTTTAGTCCTTTATATGTTTTCAATAGCACTCCTTTGTCTGAGGAACAGGTGGAAAACATTTTTTCCCACATTGTAGATCGTCTCTTCACTCTATTTGTTGTTTCTTTGCTGTGCAAAAGATTTTTAATAAAATGAGATCCCAGTTGCTGATCATTGTGATAGTTCCTGTGCAATCAGAGTTTTATTCATAAAGTCTTTGCCTACACCGATGTCTTCAAGAGTTTTACCTAGTCTATCTTTGAGCAGATTTAATTGTACCATTTTAATATTTAGATCTTTGATCCATTTTGCATTTACTTTACTGCATGTTGAAAGATATGGGTAAAAATTTAATCTTCAGTATGTGCAAAGCCAGTTTTTAAAGCACTATTTATTAAAGAGGCTGTCTTTATTCCAGTGAATGTGTTTGGCACTTTTGTGAAAGACAAGGTGACTGAGTATGTCTGAAATTGTTTCTGCAACTTGAAATCAGTTCCACTGATCTTCAGGTCTGTTTGTTTTGCAGTACCATGCTGTTTTTATCGCCATATCTTTATGGTACAATTTGAAGTCAGGGATTGTGATGTGCCTTGCCTTGCCTTTGTTGCCCAGAATTGTCTTTGATATTTTCAGTCTCTTCTGGCTCCAATGAAATTTTAGGATTGTTTTCTCTAATTCTGTGAGATATGCTATTGTAATTTTGATCATAATTTCATTAAATGTGTAAAACAGTTTTGGAAGTATGATCATTTTCACTATATTAGTTCTTCCTACTCAAGAGCAAGGGATATCTTTCCATTTTCTTATATCTTCTTCAATCTCCTTTTTTCAGAGTACTGTAGCTTTCAATGTAGAAGTCTTTTACACCCTTCATTAGATTGATTCATAGGTATTTCTTTTCTTTTCTTTTCTTTTCTTTTCTTTTCTTTTCTTTGCATGCTATTGTGAAAGGTGTTGTTTCCAGAATTTCTCTCTCAGTGAGTTTATTATTTGTGTATAGGAAGGCTACTGATTTTTGACTTTTGATTTCGTATCCAGCTATGCTGCTGAATTTGCTTATTAAATCTAGCAGTTTTTTAGTAGAGTTTTTGGGGGACATCTATGTAGAGTATCATGTCATCTGCAAATAATGATAATTTAACTTTTTCTTTTCCTATCATTATTCCTTTTATTTCTTTCTCTTGTCTAATGGCTCTGGCTAAAGTTTCCAGGACTATGTTGAATAAGAGTGGAGACAGTGGACATCCTTGTTTCACTCCTGATTTTAGAGAGAAAACTTTTAGTTTTTGTCCATTTAGTATGATGTTGACTGTTCTTTTGTCATAGATGGCTTTTTATCAAGTTGAGATAAAGACTATCTATTCCAATTTTATATAGAGTTTTTTTTATCATGAATGGGTACTAGACTTTGTCAAAACCATTTTCTTCATCTACTCAGGTGATTGTACGGTTTTTGTCCTTGGGTCTGTTAATATGGTATATCACATTCATTGATTTATATATGTTGAGCCATTCCTACATTCCTGGAATGAATCCCATTTAGTTATAGTGCATAAACTTCTTGATGATTTGCTTTATTATCTTTGTTGGTATCTTATTGAGGATTTTTGCATCTATGTTCATTAAGAATATTGGCCTGTAGTTCTGTTTCTTTTTTTTGTTTTGTTTTGTTTTTTTCCTGGCACCGGGAATCAAACTCATGACCTCACACTTGCCAGGCAGGCGCTGTGCTGCTGAGCTAAATCCCCAGCCCCTTGTAGTACTCTTTTTTATTTGGGTCCTCCTCTAGTTTTGGTATCAAGGTAATGCTTGCTTCCAGGAATTAATTTGGAAGTATTGCTTCCCTTTCAATTTCAATAAAGAGTTTGAGAAGTAGTGATATTAGTTCTCTAAATTTCTTACTGAAGTCAGCAGTGAATCCATCAGGGCCTGGGATTTTCTTTATTGATAGGTTTTTAATACATCTTTGATTTTATTGATTGATATTAATTTATTTAGGATTTTTATATCTTCTTGATTCATCTTTGGTAATTCATATGTATCTAGGAATCTGTCCATTTCTTCTGCACTTTTCATCTTATTAGAATACAAGTTTTCAGAGTAGGTATAGATGATTTTCTGGGTTTCTGTAAGGTCTCTTGTGCTTTCATCCTTTTCATTCCTAATTGTGTTGATTTGAGTTTTTTTTTTCCTTTTTTGATATGGTTGAATAAGAGTTTGTTGATTTTACTTAATCTTTCAAGAAACCAACCTTCAATTCATTAATTCTTTGTATTTTTTTTTTAGTCTGCAATGTGTTAATTTCTGCTCGGATCTTTATAATTTCCTTCCTCGTAGGAGTTCTTGGCTTAGCCTGTTCTTCTTTCTTTGAAAGTTTGAGACTTGCCATTAATTTGTTTATTTGCACTTGATCTGTTTTTCTGATATGGGTATTCACTACTCTAAAGTTCCCCTTAGGACTGCTCTTTTTGTGTTCCATGAGTTCTGGTATGTTGTATGTCATTATAATTTAATTGTAGAAACTGTCTAATTTCTTCTTCAATTTTATCTGTGACCCACTGGTTGTTCAGAAGGGTGCTATTAAATTTCAATGTGCTTATGACCTTGTGGTTCCTTTTGCCATTGATTTGCAATTTCATTGCACTATGGTGTGATAATATTCATGGGATAATTTAAATGCCTTTGCATTTACTTAAGCATGTTCTATGAGCTAGTATGTGGTGTATTTTGTAGAATGTTCCATGTGCTGCTGAGAAGAATGTGTATTCTGATGTTGTGGGGTAGAACACTGAAGACATCTATTAAGTTCATTGGGTTCAGTTCTAATATGTCAGTGTTGATTTTTGGCCTAGTTGATCTGTCTTTTTGTGACAGTGTGGTATAAAAGTCCCCCAATGCAATTCTTTCTCTTTGCTCATTTTTTTCTTTTCTGAGAGTTCTCTGCATGCACTCATGTTCCTTTTTCTTTGGCCTTATTTTTTTCCTTTTCTTTTGCTAGGAAACTTCTCACTGCTTACTCACTACACCTTCTGCTCAGGTAGACCTCCCCAAGTCAGGTGCCTGTTCAGGCATCACTTGTAGGAAATCAGTCCTGTTAGTATGCCCTAGATGGGGAGGGAATGAGGATGAAAGACAAAAAGACATAGAGTTAGTTTAGAATGCTGGGCTAGGGGGCTCTTGCTTTTAGTGGAAAGAGAGCCCTGAGAATCTGGCTCACCTTGCTTTTATTCACTTAGACATGGGAACAAGCAATTAGAGTAGCCCAAGATTCATCTGCCTCCTATTATGTATAAGTGTATGCCCAGGTAAACAACTGGACCTCAGCTGTGTTGAATTTTCCCTAGAATCTGCAATGTGCCATCATGCCTGCCTGCCACCAAAGGAGCACAGCTTTATTTTTCTCCTTTGTGTCCACAGAGAAGGTCAATTAGGCTTTGATTCTTATTATATGGTCTCCTACACACATTCTTATCTACTCCTTAGTCATATGTGATCTGAAATCCTATTTTACCAAGGAAGATGAGATCATTTCACTTCAGCCGTATCTTTGGGGCTTTTAGCAGTGACTGCATTTCCATCCTTGCTCTCTGTTTCATTCTGATTCCAAGGAGCCCAGTCCACCCTTTCTTCCAAAGTTGCTCTTGGGCTCAGACCCCATCCCTCTCACCTCCCCTGGCATCTATTTCCCATCCCTTTTCTCTTGCAGTTCAGTCTCAGCTACTTTTCAGTAGTCTGCAGATTAAGGCTGCCCCAGTCTAAGTGAAGCTTCTGTGTGCTTTGCCAGCTCATTAAAGCTTGTTCTTCTTCTCCTTTCTTCCAGCCAAGGGCCCTTTTTCTGATCTCCTGTTGGGTGGCCTCCCACGGTGATCTCTTTTTCTCTCAACCTATCTTTCTCTCAGGGTCCTTTAGTCACTTCCCTGTTATTCATATATAGGAATGGCAGTGCTGGGGGAGGGGGAAGGAAGGAAGGGAGGGAGAGAGAGAGAGAGAGAAAGGGAGAGAGAAACAGATGAAGGACAAGAGAAACAAGAACTCTGTGCTGAGGGGAGATATGATGATTGATTGATTGTGTCAACTTGAATAAGAGAAGTTCAACTAAACTGGATCAGTGATTCCATACCCTAGGGCTTGGAAGACCCACCCTAGACCCACCGAGCAGTAGGCTTGTCACCTGGATGGTATAAAGGGGGAAATGAAGAAGGGTGGATCTGCTTCTATTTCTTTGGTGGAACTCCAGTCTTTGCCTTCACCTTGGAAGTCATCTTCTGGCTTCCAGCACAGACTATTCAGCTTCTGGCATAGACCCTCAGCCTTCTGGTGTAGGTTCTTCAGCCTTTCGTTGCAGACCCATTGGCCTCCTGATACAAATTCACACAGAACACTGCAATGAGCTCCAGACAGATCCTCTGCACTTTTCCACATCTGACTCTGTGAGTGGCCACTGTAAGGCAATCTTGCAGATTCTTGTATACTTGTATATCTTATGTTATATCTATTTCTCTAGTAAACACAGACTGATATTGGAAGCATGCTCATTGTCTCTTATTCCACAAAAATGAATTTTGGGTTAAATTTGATGTGACACTTAGTAGACTCTCAGAGGAAAAACATTTCTAGAAAAAACATTTCTAGGGCTCAGGAAAATGGATAACAAGAGTCTTTGTTGGACCATCCTGGCCACCAGAAACGGCCTAGCCCCTGCACCCTGAGACCCACAGTGTGAAAGCTGAGGGAATTCTGGGCTGCCTGCTGCTCAGTCCCCCTCTGCTGCTTTTCCTTAAGTCTGAAGGTTTCAGGTAGAGGAGGGAGAGGTGGTGTAGAACACTGACAATATCTGACCTGGGGTCTCCGCTGCTTCCCAGCCTTCTAGGATAAAACACCTGCCTGAGAAAGACAGTCCCATTTCCCTGTGGTACAGAGTGCACCTGAAGCTCAGCCCTGTGGCCTCTTCTGCCTCTGCCTCCTCCAAGGCCTCCCTGCCTCTGTTCCCTCCTTCTTGCACATGCGCAGTCTTTACCTTGGCCCCTCTGTGTCATGAGCCATGGAAATCTCAGCAGTTCTAGCAGCCCTCACACAGACATCCCCTCCCACGGGGAGCCTGAGTCAACTTCCAGCACCCTGAGCTGCCTGGGATGAATGTTCTCAAGCACTATTTCTCCTCCTGATGTTGCCAAGCTCTGTCCACCCAACTCCCGGGATCTTTCAGTGGAGGTGTTTTGCTTTCCTAAAGTAATTGGGAGAGCAGGTCTCTTGTCCCCACCGCTGTGTCTCCCACTTAGGAAGGCTGCATCTTTCCATGTCCCTGTGTCCCTCTGGCAGATTTTATGTTGGTCTCCTTCAATTGTTTTCCTCAAAGTTCGGGATCATTGTGGCTGTGAATGGGATTAACTTCGGGGCTTATGCCAGTGTGCACCCCAACTGTTTTTAGCAAGGCCCTGAAATTAGGACAGGATGCTCAATTTCTGGCCCGGATTCCAGCCTGCCTCAGCAGGGATTCAAGGCAGTCCAACCCATCTGTGTGTGGCAGGCTTGTCCTGGGCTTGCTCTGCTTCTCACTCGTGTTGTCCAAGACCAGGGAGGTGGCCAGACAGAACCCCAGACCTCTTCAGTTCTGGACACAGAACGGGCACTGTGTCATCTCTGCTCACAGGCCACAAGGCATAGCAAGCCTCATGGCCAAACTCAGTTGTGGACAGTGTGGTGGCTGCGATTAGCTGGAGCCAGGTGTCTAAATCTCCTTTCCCTGCCTGGGTGGGGAGTGACCCTGGCCACAGAGAAGTGTGCACAGGGTTTGGAAGCAGTGGGGTTACAGTCACACCCACGACTGCTACAGATCACGGCTTGTGGACCTGTGGACCATGTTGCTGGTGGGGACAGCAGCCAGCCTGCAGCTCCTTCAGCTTTCACTGATTCTCCTTCAGCTACTGGAACCACAGGAGGGGCTGGTGGGCAGCGACATACGGGTTGCACAGCTTCTCTGCACTCCTGCACCTGTTAGAGCTCAGCGGCATGAGATGCCATGCAGGATGTGGTTCATCATGGGACCCTGCTTGGCCTTCACCTGACTCCAGCTTTCCTGCTTCACCTGTGTGGACCTCAGGCCTCACACTAGACCTAAGTCTGACACCTTTCAATGAACCACTCCCCCCTCACGATCACCGAGATCCAGTCCCTGAAGAAATCTAGTGTGGCCTTCACTGTGGCCCTGCTTCTCTGCTGGATGCTCACTGATGCAAGAGGTGTACACACGCTGCTGTGATGAAGCCAGAGCGGGGATGAGGAATAGGGGCCAGTGATTCACTGTGTGGACAGGAATCCTCACAAAGACAGGAGTGAGTGTGCAGACACTTTTGGAATATTGCTTAAGAGTTAAGGCAGGGCTGGGGATATAGCTCAGTGGCACAAGCGCCTACCTGCCAAGCGCAAGATCCTGAGTTTGATTCCCGGTACAATAGAGAAAAAAAAAGTTAAGGCAAAAGGGCTCCAGTTCTCTAGTTCACTTTCAGCCAACAGAACTTTTCTAATCACTGAGCCTGCATAGTGTCGAGCTCTGATTTTCCCTCTGCTGTGCTACCTATTTAGATGTTCTGGTGACCTCCTGTGGAGTTGCTGATACTTCATTATAAAGGGATTTTTTAAAAGTAGGGTCTTTTTTCAATCAAAACATTCCAACAAGTGCTCTTCCAACACAGCAATGGAGACTGATTAAACTCCCAAGGTCTAAATCCTCACCCACTTACTTCAAGGAATATTTGACAGGGTAATAGGGTAGAATAACTAAATAAGCCTGGTCTCCACAGAGTGTTTTTCACAGGATTTGATCTTTAGTATAAATAACTCCAACTTTCATTTGCCTCCCACCACCCTGGACCCCCATTTCTTACTGTCCAAGCTGCAGGCTTAAGTAATGCTTTACATGTGACTGTCTTAAGAAGCCTTTTGTGCCTGTATTTTTTCTTAAAACAATGTTGCTTGCTTGGCCTGGGACACTGGCTTCCCGGCTTTGAGGGAGGTATAACACTTGGAAGTTTTCCTGATGCTGAACTGAGAAAACCTCTCTCCCATGCTTCATCTAATTTGCTTCCTGTCATTTTCATCATCCTTCTGACCATTCCCTAATTTTTCCTTCAAAAATAGGTACCACTTTTAAGGTCTAAAGTTATTAGCATTTAGAATCTCTGACTTAAAAAGTGAAGTTTAATCTTAAATCAAGGGTAGGGAATGGGAGCAAGATTTGCAGACTTCTCTATAGAAGATGCTTGTGACCAATATTTATTATGGTAAGGCTTGGTTTTTATAAACTTCTATGATAACTTTTAGGGGCCAGACATACCACAAGGCACACATTATAACACCGCTTTGAGAGGCGGCTGACATCCATGCCCTGAGAAGCACAATTATCTCACGGTCATGCACGCCTATGAAGTGTGTCATTGCTTTTGTTTTTTACAGCTTGTAGAATATTTTCATTGCAGGTGAAGCATCAGACACGTTTTTATTCAAAGGAAGAGAAACAAAATGAAACTTGTGTCTGCTGCACGGTTTGAGAGCACCCTGGTGGCCCCAGACCTCTGAGTGGGGAATAGTTTATCCCCGAGCGTCTCGTAGGCGCCATGACATCCTGCTTTTGTATTTGTATTTTGTATTTGTGCCAGGGTCTTCTGATATCTGTGGCATGAAAGGCATTCTTATTTGTACACGGCGATCTGTCAGTTTGAACAACGTTTGCTTATGCCGCTGACTGCAGAAAGAAAGTGAAATTAGTGACCAGTAACAATTTACAGGTCACCCATGAAAGACCATGAATGCTATTTCAGATATGATTCATTCTGCAGTGTATGGATGACACTATGGAGTTTGAAAGAAGGGAATGCGGCAGATTTGCTTGTGACAGAGCACAAGGAGTAAGCGGATGGGGTATTTGGGGCGCGTGAGGCTGTCACTTGTGCTAAGGAAGAGCGAGCAGCCATGGAGGAAGGGACAGATTGGCTCTGTATTTACAAGGACAAATGGTGAGGGGATGGCTTGGATTTGAGGAATGGGGAAGAGGGAGAACAATGCCTTTATCAAGAGCACTGACCGTGTAGGAATGGTGCTCACTGAGTTTGATCTTTTACATCAAAGGCAGTGAGATAATTCCAAGTGCATGCCTCTATCCTACTAGTCTCAGATCTTCTTTGTTCTTTGTTTTCAGCAGAGGCCTGAAGAAAGTTACTGAGGCAGTCTGAGCAGAGCTCTGAAGCTGGACCTGTGCATTAAATAGTCAAGAACTCAGCTGAGGATGTGGAAAAGCTGTGGAGTATGACATAGAATCATGTCCCGGTTCCATGGGTACCAAGTCCAGGCTTGCTCACTCTGAGCAGCTCCACAAGCTCCATGTTCTCAGCTGCAGAATCTCTGACAGCATCTGCTCCTGGCATATGTGGTGTTGATTGACCTACCTGTAGCATCTCTCCTTTTTGGCAGGATTGATGCTACTGGTGTGGCCAGCTGGACAGGAAGTCCTGTTTCCCTCACCTGCAGCTGTGCACCTGGACAAGCAGAGCCAGCCTCTCCAAAGTACCTGGGCACAAGGGCACGGGTACTTCTCTCCTGGTCCTTCCAAGTGGTCTCTCCAGGCCCAAGAAGAAACCCTCAGGTTGTGTGTGAGCATTCAATGACCTCTCAGATACAAACTATGTGGTAAACTCTGACAGTTTCTTCCATGTGGCTGCTATTGTCCTGAATGTAATGCTATTGTTTTTGCTCTTAAAACAATGTGAGACCCTTGGAGTTTTCCCTTCTCTAGGACAGGGTTTTTCCCTTTGCCTTCCATGATGTTCCTTCATGGTGTGACAGTGGTGGTTTGCCATGGTACCTGGAGTTGACAACTTCAGGGTCTTGTACTCAGAGAATGGAATCACCAGGGCCACTGAGGCAGCCTCCTGAATGTCTTAGATGCTCTGAGGATCAAGTCCTGGGGCTTTTGGGCAACTTCTATGGCTTCCTTCTTATCTGGGACCCTAGGTCTTAGGATAGGATTCTTCTAGGTAATAGACTACCCCAAATACCACACAGCTGTAAACAAAAAACACTGTCTCATAATTGCACTAGGACAGGAGTGGCTTAGTTGGCTGCTTCTGCTTCAAAGTGCTCATCCAGGAGTTGGCTGGGCTGTAGTCTCATCTGGAGGCTGGAGGAGAATCCACTCTTATTCTTGGTCCCATGGTTTTCCACTGAAGACTCACTCAATTCCGTGACAAAGGGAACCAGATCCACCAGAGTGAGAAGATCTCAGGGCAAGTATCCTAGTCAGCCTTCCTGACCTGGGAATACATACTGGACACCCACAAATTAAGAAAGGAGGGGTTATCTTGGTTCACAGTTTCAGAAGGTTCAGTCTGTGGTTGGCTCCAAGGCAGAAGGGTCTAGTGGAGGAAAGATATTCACTCTCTATGAAGCAGAGAGTGAGGGAGAAGTCAGGGACAAGATACAGCTTTCCAGGTCACACCCCAGTGACCACTTCCAAATAGTCCCTACCCCCTAACAGGAGAATCAGTATGAACTCATTCATGGGTGAATCCACTGATGAATATACTACCCCCATGATCCAATCACCTTCCTCAACCTCCACCTCTGAACACATGAGACCTTCAGGGAGCATTTTTTATTCAAACCATAACAGTGAGAAAGATGGGAGGCACATGACTTGTAATGACAAGACTCTCCTTGGCCTCAAGGACCTGGCCTTGGGCTTTGCCTTTGGCCGGCTTATTCTAGTTCCAGGATGAATCTTGATGAGTCTGTTTAGGCAGAACTCCCCTGGTCCTTCACGTTTTCCTCTTTGTAATTTTCTATCCCCAACTCCTACTTTTTTCCTTGGCCATAAATCCCCACTGGCCCTTGCTGAAGTCAGAATGGAGCCCAGTTCTATGCCAAAGTCTCTGCTGCCCTACTGAAAGAGTTTCTAGCTGGGCTTGGAATCCCAACATTCTAGGAGACTGAGGCAGGAGGATCAGAAGGTTTGAGCTCAGGCTGAGAAGCTTAAGAATTTATGGAGAATGTGTTTCAAAGTCAACAACAACAACAACAACAACAACAACTACTACTACTACTACATGAAAACCCTGGGTTCAATCTCTAGTACCACCAAAAACAAAAGTTCCTGAATAAAATTATCCTTTACTGCTATAATTTGTTTGGCTCAGTTTTTTTCTCTGACAACAACTTTGGCTGGAAAAAGCATGACCTCTGCTTTGTCACTTTCCATTGGCCAGAAGCCAGTCACTGGATCCAGTCACACTCAAGGGAACATCTTGCACAAGGGGTCACACTGGGAGGCAGAGAGCTGTGGGGTGACCTTTGAGGTTGTGTGCCATAGTCCTAGAGTGATCATTGTTCCATTCTCAGGGGCCAACTCACTATGACCCCTTTCCATTCAGCTCTTACTGAATGGATGGCCTGGAGTGCACATATGTGTGTGTGTTTTCGTGATTAGGTGTGTGTGTGTGTGTGTTACTGGGAACTAAACCCATGGTCTCTGTACTGAGCTACAATATAGACCTTTTCCTTATTTTTTTATTTGAGACAGGGTCACATTAAGTTATTAAATTGCTCAGGCTGGCTTTGAACTTGCCATCCTACTATCTTGTCCTCCCAGAGTGCTGGGATTACAGGCATGCACCACCATGCCTGGCTTGGTATGAGCTCTGATATCAGTCATCATCGCCCAAGAACTCCTTGGACCTGGACCCTACAGCTTATGGCTTCCACCATCCAATCCACACTTGGCCTGGGATCCTGCCATGTGACTGCCCTCTGGGGACCAGCGTTCCTAGCTCCTGCTTATTTGGGAGAAGACCAGATAGGATCTGTCATGGCTTGTATCTAGATGTCCCCCGAAAGTCTCATGCATTCATTGGTGGGGCTTTTTGAAGCTGGCTGGATCTAGGGTGTGTAATACTGTGATTAAAGGTATGTGGTACTAAATTAGTCCACTGATTGTCATTAGCATAGTTCTGGGTGTGGTTGCACGGGTTTACTGAAGACAGAAGCTCCACCCTTGGTGTGGGTACGTTATGGCTTGTGTCTAGATGTCCCTCAAAGCCTCATGCACTTGTAAGTGGGGCTTTTCCAGAGGTGGCTGGATCTAGAATGTGTGAAGCTGGGATTGATTCATGGTGCAAAGCTAACATCCAGGGCACTAGGATTAACGGTGTGAGTGTTACCCACCCTAAGTAGCCTGGATAAAATACAAGGGATAGAAAGGGCTGTGGTAAATGCTTATTTGCTTGCTTTTGCATCTTCTACCTGCCATGAACTGTTTTCTCCTCTGCGATGCCCCTTTGCCAAGCCAGTATGCCTTGGAGCCAGCCAACTATGAACTGTGAGCTACAAACTGTGAGTTGAAAAACCTTTCCTCTTTGACTTTAGGTAGTGAGTGCTTTGTCTTAGCAATGAGAAAAGTGACTAAGACAGGGTGGCATTACCAGAAAAGCTTGTAGACTCGATGGACTATAAAGGGACAGAAAAAAGGCAAGCTGTTGCTGTTTCAGCTTGCTACTGCTTGCTGCTTCCTGCCCACTATGCCATGGACCATTTTTTCCTCTGTGATGTCCTCTGCTATGCCACCCTGCCTTGGAACCAGTTGACTATATACTGAAACCTCTAAAGACTGTGAGCAAAAATAAACCTTTCCTCCTTCAACTTGCCTATTCTGTCTCAGCAAAGAGAAAAGTAAGACAGGATCTAAACTCAGTGTAACATCTTACAAGTCATATTTGGATTTCCTGGGCTCAGGGGCCATTGGTTCACAACTCACCTAGACTTCTTAGATAATAAGGTCCCCTTTGCCCCACAACAGAAATAACAGGAGGTGGCAGACAGCTCCCTTTCTCTCTCTCTCTGCCTGATGGCTGTATTATCCCAAATTTGTTTTATTGGGCTCAGAAAATGGTACCCCAATGATTGCCACTTTAATATACTGAGTACTTTGAACTAAAGGAGACCAGAAGCTCACAGCTGCAGCCTCAGCAGAAAGTTTTTCCTGACCTCTTGTCTGCAACCTTTGTCTCGTTAAAGCTTGTCACAGAGACCAGAACTCCCCTTCTGAAAACAGGTTATAGAAACTAGAACCCTTCTTCCCAAAGCCATCATAAAACTGAGATGTATATCCAATCTTCCTGTGCCTGCCTGTGTAGAGCTGGCCACAAGAAAATCTCTGCCTGCTTCTCTGAGAGTAGATCAGGAGACCCTCATGCCAGAAGGGCCTGGCATGATACCCAAGGAAGGAATGCTGCACAGAAAGGCCAAGGAGCTCTCAAGAGATCTCGCTGGGCTCCCCACTACCCTTCTGTCTTGTGTCCTTTCTGCATGGCTGCCCATCCTCCATGGAACCTCTGCATAAAAGCAGCCCATCTTGCGTGTGTCTTTGGGTCCTCATTTCTAAAGCTTCCTCCATCCTGTACAGTTTCGATTATGTAAATGTTATTTATAAATGTGCTATGCCAGTGATGGCAAACCTATGGCACTCATGTTGCAGCTGGTTATTGTCACTGAAAGCTCTATAATGTTTGCCATGACTGTGCTAAATTTTTCTTGTTAGCCCGTCTTTATTATATGAGTGCAGTCTATAACCTTTGGGGAGAGTGAGCAGGCGGAGGGGCCGCTCCAGCCCACAGCATCTCTCTTCTCCTTGCAGAGCTTGCAGGCTGAACCACTTGTGGGAGGCCTGGGACCTCCTTGCTCTTTAGGAGATTCCTAAATGAATCTTGAAAGCCCCAAGAACCAGAGTAATCTGCTGTTTTCCAGGACTTGTGATAATCCTCCTTAACAAAGCCAAACCCCTTGTTTTGGGCTTGCTAATTGTGGAAAGTAAATATGAAAGCCCTGTTAAGACTCCTCCTAATCTAGGGGAGAGCACAATTGTTCTTCTGTTTACCTTCATGGAATAGGATCATTATTTGGACAAAGGCTCAAAACATATTAACCTATTCATATTAACCTTTGTGAATGGTAACTTAGGGAAACTTGTTGGCTCCAAACTCATTTATTAAAAAGCCAAGTGTGAGGTGACCTTTCCTTGTTTTCTATGTTGGCTTTCATTAAACCCTGCCTAAACATAGCCAGAGGGGCAACCAGGGCGCTTTCTGGTGCTACCAATGATGGAGACTGGTGTTTGTGCACAGAGGGGGCCTTTGGTGGCAGGGTCTGTAGGGGGAGACCTTGAGTGTTTGTTGGATCACAATGATCTGAAAGCCAGGAACTCACCTTGCCAGCTCAGGACCCAAGCAGAGCCCTACACCTGCCAAAAGGAACCTCTGTGCTTTTCTCCTTGCTGCTCCCACTGCCTGTCCTCCTGGGCCTGGTGACAATCACAGAGGTGGTGACTGCCTGCTGCTTCCCTGGTTTTGCTCAAACAACTTGGCCTCGGCCTTCAGCAGGCTTGATGGGTTGGTCTGAAACAAAACCATCCCATTCTCCAACTGACAGCTTCCTTTTCACATTTGGGAACAACTTCAAACCACAAGAGAAAATCAGTTATGTGTAAACTCCTCCTCTACATAGTAAAAATGAAGTCCTAATTTGGGGGCTTACATGTGATTGAATTAATCTGTTTCCATGTTGTAAATAAGAGAGGGGGCCTCCATGGCAGAGGACAGTTGAGAACAGACAGTTTCTAGTGTGGGGCAGGGGACAGGGTGGCCTTGTCACTTTACCCCTTAGATCTGGGCCTCAAGGTCCAAAGAATAACAGAGACACCAAGGGAAGCCAGCTCAGCCTTGTGCACAGCTGGGCCAGACTCTTCCAGAACCACTGACGGGGAGAGAAAGGGACCATGTGCTGTTGACAGCTTTCCAGGAACTGCCTGTCCCCCGCCTCCAGGATGGGATTTGCACTGACAGTCTGTGTTTGCCAGCAACCACAAGTTAGCTTTTCCTCGACAACCCCAGGTGCATCGGTGCTAAGGGGGTGAGAGAGACCCATGGTTAACGCTGCTTTACTGCTTTCCTTTCCGTGCGGCAGCTGGGGGCCTTACACTGCCTGGCAGTAATGTGCTCAAGGTGGCTGTGCCTGAAGAACACAGGTCCTTCCTTTTCACTCCATTCGCATCTGTCCTGGATGAGGCCTGGTTGCGGGTGGGCGGAGGATTAGCCAGTCCTCCCCTCGCAGTGACCACTGGAGGCTCTGGCTGGGCAGCAACACTCATGGATTTAACCCTAGCCTCTTTCTGGCCCCTCCACCAACCAGGTCTGGGAAATGGGATGTGCTTCATGGGGCTCTCCTGATAGGAGAGGTGTCTGAGAATCACGAAGCCCAGCAACATAATGAAAGTGAGCCTTGCTCTTTCCCTGCTAGCCTGGGCCTCTCTTTCCAGAGAAGGCCCTTGGCCCTCTTGTATTCTCAATTTAAACTTTGTGGGATCAACCAAGAGGATTCCTTGCTCCATGGCAGGAACTGTCCCACTCTAGTCTACCTGGGCCACTTTGGGCTCCCGACTTCTACTTCAGTGCTACTTTCTCATTTATTTTACACCACTTTCCACTGTTAATTGTGAGACTATAAAAATATTTTTCCAAGGATGGAAAACAGATTACTGTGGGATTTTCACTATTGCTTTCATTAAAACAACCCCAGGAACCAGGGGTTGTTTTCTGCATGATGCAGACTTTGTTTCTTCTTTGCTCATCATTTTAAGTCCATTCTTATATTCTGTAAACATTTAATGATAGCTAAGTGGTTAGATGAATAATCCAATTTAAATTTCTCATCTACTTTATTATTCTTCTTAATTTACTGAGAAAAACAAAGTGAAGAGAACTATTAAATAACTTTTCTGAGATTATCCAGCTAATAGGCATTGAAGGTGGAACTTGAACCTAGAGCATTAAGGACCGAGCCTTCACCTACCAGGTGGCCCTTCACCCAACTAAGAAAGATTGCTAGCCAGCTGTGCTGGTGCACACATGTCATTCCAGCTACTGTGCAGACTGAGGTGCAGGAATATAACAAGAAGTTTGAGCCCAGCCTGTGCAATTTAGGAAGACCTGATGTCACAATGAGAAATAAAAAGAGCTAGAGATGTGGCTCAACGGTAAAGCATCCTTGGATTCCACACCCAGTGATGGAGAGAAAGAGATCGCACAAATGAGGGTCAAAATAGTGACATGCGTGTCACACAAATCCACAGGTTCTCTCATGCACAGCAAGGACATGGATGAATTTGTGATTCAAGTGCCATGGGGAGGTGGGAGTGGGAACTTGCAGCATTGAATCCACGCTCTTCTTATTCTCAGGGTCATTGACAGGAGCACACCCCACTTCACAAGTAATCCATGCCTCACTTATCCAATGTACATTTTATTTTATTTTATTTTATTTTATTTTATTTTATTTTATTTATTTTATTAAGAAAAACATTGGGACCCCTGTAGCTTCTCTGACCCAGTCACTGCTGACATCCTAAAACAAACTTGGTTCCCAAGTGTCTGCCTGTCTGCGGTTTTCACTGCTGCAGTATCTGCACTCTAGTGACACTGCTTGGCTCCCCCTGAGTCTTAGAATTGTGCTTCGGTTCAGATTTATGCCACGGCCACACATCAAATATCTTTTTCCTGCTATTTGTTTCAGGCACCAGAACCTCTCAGGCTCCTCTGGGTGGGGACACAATGGCTCTGTTTTGCTGTTTGGGTTTCACCTCTTGGGTGTTCAGACCTTCCTGGGCTTACCTGGTGATTCAGAGCTAACTTTCTTGGATTTTATAGGCAGCATTCTTTTCTCTATCCATCTTATGAAAACAAGAAGCCTTCACTCAGTGGGGCAGACATCTCCTTTTCAGAAACTCAATTCCATACAAGTTTCCAGGGCCATTTGTTGCTGTGGGATGGGTAACAGGGACTGAGCGGTGGGGGTAATCTGGTCCAGACAAGGACGACCTTATCGGGCCTGGCCATCAGTGCAGTGGAGCCTGAGAGCGACCATGAGCTCTGAAGATATTGGTTTTTGCTGGCTGGAGGCAGTGAACCCCAGCCTGCTGCCCCCTTCAAGGCAGCTGCCTTGACCCTACCATGATGTAAGCAATTTTAATTCATTGAGGTTCGGCCTAATGATCCTGGTGATTTACATTGCTGTCATTCTTGAGCGTTATTATGCTTTCAGAGGAGAGGGATCAAGCTAGTGGAGACATCTTGTTCTAATCGCTTCCTTTGAAGGACACTGCTCCCAGGTAGGGGAGAGGAAGGAGACAAAATGGGGTCTTCTTGACAGCCAGGCATCTCCTTCGAGCTTGGAAGAATGGCATCATTGTGCCATGCAGCATTTCTGTACCTCTGTGCTGTGCTCACATCAATGCTTGAGTCTGGGGAGCTTCTAGGGGCTCCCTTTGGTCAGCCACAGCTGGGGCTGGTGGTGTTCTCCACAGCAACCTCCCCTGACCCCAGAGAAGCGACCCCAGCCCCAGAGCAGGTCCTCTCCACAGCACTCAGGCCCCAGGGGGATTCTGTGAAGGATAATCAGCAGTCTGCAGATGTCTAAAGATGTGGCAGAAAATTAGAACAACAAATGGGAAGACAGAGGGTCTCAGGCTCCAGAGCGGTCCTGAAGACTCTGGCAACTGCAGAAGGAAAAGGCTTAGCTGAGCCAGTTAAGAAAATACCTAAATGTTCAGGCAGTGGCTACCACAACCCATTCATCATCTTCCCCTCATCTTGCCCTGAATTTCCAATAGGCTTCTGTAGTAGTCGATAACCAGTGGTCAACTTATAACCCCCATTTGAACTGAGTGAGTGTGGTGCTGGCTGTGGGAGGTCTGCCTGAGCACTGTTGCCAGCAGCATAAGAGGCAGACCTGGAGAAGAAGAAGCAGGCTGTTGGGAGCTGAGAGAGGCTGTTGGGAGCTGGTAGAAGCTGTGGGGAGCTGGCTTTCCTGATGAACTTGGCTGTTTTCATCCTCCGAGGAGCTTGGGACCTCGTTGGCACTGAGAGTGGCTTTGGTTCACTTTGGGGAACTCTGGTCCTCACTTTGAGCATTGCTTCCTGGTTCCAGAGGGGAAGATGGTGCACTGCTGGCCTCCTGAAAAAGCTTGCTGAGTTGGCTTCCCTGATGGGAACTTGGCCATCCTGAGCACTGGAGGAGCTTGGGACCTCACTGTTGCTGAGGATGGCTGTGGTATCTTTTGGGGGAGCTCTGGTTCTTCTGAGCATCACTTTCTGGCTCCAGTGCAGATCCCTCAGCCTGCTAGCACAGGTCCTTCATCCTGCTGGCACAGACTTTGTAGATTCCACCACTGACCTTTGGGTCTTCCCAGCAGATCCATGAAACAAGCCTGCATGAGACAACGTTATGGGCTCTGGGCCTCCAGTTGGATTTGTGGGAGGCAATTTTATGAGCTCTAGGTATTCAGCTGGACTCATGTAGGACACTGTTGCGGGATCCAGGCCCTCAGCTGGATTCCTTGGTCTTAGTGTGTGGACAGATTTCCTGCACTCTTTTGTATGTTGTTCTTTGGGTGACTATTATAAATAATCATATAAAGTATGTGCCTGTATTATATTGTCCCCCTTGCAAAAATAACCCCCAAACCAACACAGCTTCTAACTGGTCTACTTGCTTCCAGGCTACCAGCCCAAGCCCAGCCTGATTTCAGTGGAGCAGCAGTGGGACCCTGTGAAATTCACATTCTGATCATGGCAGACCTTTGCACCAGCCCTCCCAAGGCTGCCCTGTCCCTTGGGGTATACAGGATCTTTCCCTGATACCCTGCCCCACTGCAGTGTCTTTAAGTTCTCATTTAGCCAGGAGACCCCCATCGAATGTCAACCTGGTGATGCAGTCATGACAGAACACAGGGACCACCATGGGAATGGGGAACAGGCTGAACCCTGGGCCCTTACCTGTTACTCATCAATAATGTGGTTTCTCCTGGGACTGTTGGAGACTTCAGAGCTATTTTTGCTATGAACTCTGGCTCTTCATGTGGGCCTGCAGATGCCTACTGGGTAACTAAAGGCAGAACAAAGCTGGAGCTTTAGTCTGTGTCCTTTGTTACTGTAAATCCTGGGTCAACCCCCTTTCATCCCCGCAGAGGTGTAATGTTTACCATTTAGGGAGTGTCTGTCATAGAGCTGCTGGAGAGGGTAGACTAAACCTAAATTCATGTGGTTTCATCCTCCTTCAAGACAGAGGATGCCAAGATAAGAGGTTAACAGGACATTCTGCTTCACTCTAGTCTCCAATCATTATCTAGAACCTGTGATCACATGGATTCCAGGAAAGCCATGACTGAGACCATCTCAGATAGAGGTATCTTTTCCTAGAGATGGGACCAGTCCTCAGCATAAGGATTCCGGAGCTATGACACCAGGACTGAGATAATAACACCCCAGCTAATCCTTGAAAGTTGATCTCCCACCTTTGTGAGTGGGCCAGTCTGGACCCCATATCATTGTCCCTGGTGAAGTCACCAGGCTAGAAGACCCTTTCTGGCTGCCTTCTCCCTCTCAAGGAGGCAAATGTGAAGATACCGCTGGGCCAGTACCAAGTGCAAACTGGGAATGGCACCTTCTCCCCAACCTCTCAACTCCATCAGTGTAATTATTGTCCTCCAGGCACTTCACTGTAGGAGAGAAACAGCTATCACAGGGGACACTTGTGTCTGCTGGGCCTCCTGCAGGAGATAAAATGCAGTTTGGGCAGCATTAGTGTTATGGTTTATGTCTGGGTGTCCCCCCAAAGCCTCATGTGGCCATGGGGCAGGCTTTTAAAGTTTGATTGATGAGGGGTGTGAGAGCTGCACCCACCCTGGGGTGGATAGTTTGCATAGGTAAGGGAGAGGAAAATGGTGCTTGAGGCAATTCCTCCCCCATTCCGCCCTGGTGTGTGCTGGTTGCTTTTGCTGTGTTTTGCCACCCTGAGCTGTAGCTCTCTGCCATGTGCCACTCTGCCTTGTAATCTGCCAAGTCTGGACTGAAACCTCCACAAACTGTAAGCAAAATAAACCTTTCCTTCCTGCATTTTGGGCGTCAGGTATTTTGTCCCAGCAATGAGAGAAAAGTAACCAAGATAATTAGCCTCTAGTCAGTGTTTGTCTTGCTCCAGGGAGATGGCCCTGCAGGAGGTTGGGCCCCTCCTCCCTACAGGCATTGGTGGCACCAACTCCTAGGGGCAGGCACACTGTGGGTTCCTGCACCAACAGGGCATGAGCAGGTGACAGGGAGAAATGGTATTTGCTCACAGCACACTGCCTGGTGGTGGACAGGGTCTCTCAGAGAGTCTTCCTGCTCAGCTTGTCATTAATCTGGGGAGTCTAGGGGCCAGGGGACCAAGCATGAAGGACACAGCTGGTTCTCAGAAGGGGATTGCCCATGTGTAAGAGCAGCACCCTTCTTCTATGAGGACAGCACAGATGTTATGGGGTCTGTGTGAGCAGAGGAATGTAAGGGCCTGGGTGGAATAAAAATCACAATGCTGCTGCTCATTACACTGGGTAACTGTTAGGAAGCAGTGGCTATGCTCTTGATCGTGTGCACAAAACTCTTCATAGCAGTGGTAACCATTTCACAATTGAGGGGACAGCAGACCAGAGACACAAAGTAGCACATCCATGATCCCAGAACAAGGATGTGCAGTGCTGTGGTCCAAACCTAAGCAGCGTCTCTGGGCCAGCTCTGCACTCCTGCTCTTAGTTCTGCTGCTGTGGGAAGGACAGCCATGGCAGGGTCAGGTGGGATTTCTCAGCGCTGTAAGGTAGAGACAACCTTGGGCTTGGAAACTGAATTGAGTCATCAGCAGTGTGGCTCTCCAGCAAGTCATCTGCCCATTGGGTTAGTGTCCTTATCTGACAGAAGAGACATGAGAATGCCTCCCTCACCCATTGTGGGGGCTTACATACAAGAATATGTTCAAATGCATCATTATTCAGTGGGCAGGCTGTGGACAAACTGAACACACTGCCCCTACCCTACAGGGCTTTCTGCAGTGATGGAGATGCTCTCTGCCCATGCTGTCCCACATGGCATCCCTGGCGGTGCTGCTCTCGAAGCCCTGATACATGAGTAGTGAGTGAAGAACTGTGTTCCGCATTTCATTCTGTTAAGTTTCACAGCCACACATGGCCAGTTGCTACTGGAGTGGACGGTACAGGGAATGGTTTCAGATGAAGGGAGATCACTTCATCCATTTTTTGGTTCCACAGATGAGGAGACAGAGGTTGCCATGGGCAAGCACGTGCCTGAGGCCTAGGAAAGCTGGCAGAGAGTAGGCCCAGAACCAGGACTTATCACCCTGAGAGTTTCCACATTAAAACTCTGAATATCCTTTATGTTGACCAAGAACTGAGCAAAGAGCATTTATCCCTGTAAGCCTAAAGCCTATGTGAAAATAACAGCTCCAGATCTGGGGGCTCCTGAAGGCCCCCAGGGGCTGAGATGATCAAGCCCACCCTCAGTAGAAGCCCGTGTGACATGGTTCCCATACTCTGGGCCCAGTCAGGTCCCCTTCCTTAGGATTGGCACAGGACCCCTGTTCTCACTGCCCCATCCTGCCAGTGATGGGCATCGCTGGATAGCCTACAGCTCTGAGGAGTGGCCTTGCAGGTGAAGAGGGACCATAATTTTGTCACTGTGGAAAGAAAGGAAGCCCCATGGAGAGGCTGCAGTTTTGGTGCAAATCATGACAGTAACTGGGCCTGATGTTTCCTGTATCAACATGGACAGCCTTACTAGCCTTACTACCTAGCAAAGAGAGTGGTCCATTTCTGTCTCACACTTCCTGTATGAGTGTGGTTCCCACATCACAACTGGGCTCATCCCTTCCTCTTTAAAACAAATCAAACAAAAAATAATAAAAACAGAAATTAGGAATGTGGAAGGACTGGTGGAGAAAATAATTTTCTTTGTTTTCCCATGTCAGACAGGTATGCTCTTCCATTTCTTTCTTAACAAAAATGAAATTAATTTAACTTATCAGAGCTTTGATAGAATCATATGCTTTGTGTAATATAATGCTTAATCGCAGCAGATTTCTGTGAGTGAGTGAGCTTTCTTAAAGGGTGCTCATTTATTCACTCAACACCCCTTTGTGTTAGTTTTCTTGGGCTGAAGTAACAGCATGCCACACACCAGATGCTTAAAAACCAGAAATTTATCTTCTTCCAGCCCTGCAAGCTGCACGTCCAAGCTCAAGGGATCAGCAGGCTGGGTGCCTCTTGAGGTCCCTCCTGTGGCTTTTGGATGGTGACAGCTCTTCATGTCCCTGAATGGACACTGTAGGACCCGCTGTCTCTGTTCATAAGGACACAGCCACATTGGGCTCGGGCCCCACCCTTACAACTTCAGCCAGCCTCAATTATCCCTTTCAAAGCCCATCTCCAAACAGTCACTGGGTGTTAGGACTTCAGTCCACAGATTGGGGGTTGGCACAAGCCAATCCATAACACATTTAGTAAGCACTTTCCAAAAACAATGCAACTGGTCCTCGGGAAGCTAGGATTCATACAGACTTGTAAGAAATGTAACACAGCAAGCAGTCTACACACACTCAGGCATCAAGGGGCAGACTCTACTTTGTTTGGGGATGAGGAGGAAGAATTCAGAGAAGGCCTCAGAGATGAGGAGCTGAGTCAGCTGAGTTTGGAAGGAAAGCCCCACCTAGGCCGGATGGCAGAAGAAGGAATAAAGGGCCCTGAGGGTGGAATTATCCTGTCCTATGCATGAGAGAACCCAAGTCTCCTGGGTTCTGTAAGATTCTGTCTAAAATACTCCCCTCAACCCCTAAGAACCAAACTTCTATAACTACAGATGCCTTCTTCATTTAGCCATTTTTCCTTAAGAAATTGTGTTATGTGGCGCAGTCATGGTTACAAACAGCACAAGCACAGAGGTGGCTGGTCTGAGGATGAGGAGTGTGCGGGATTTCCCTGAGCAGATGATTCCGGGTGGGCTCTGGAAAGGGGACCCTTAACTGAGTCGCATCTTCAGGGCCCAGGCTCCTTCCTTCTCTCCAGTCTGTCTTCCTTGCCACAGGCTCAGCCACACGCTGCGTCCTTCCCTGGCTTTAATGGCTGCCCCTGGAACTGGGCTGTGTGCTTGCTTATTCATGTGGTGCAGGGCAGAAAGGGAAATGCCCTTCCCAGTCAGCTGTGTGCTGGAGTTAGTGTGTACAGGCTTGTGAGAGCTGATGGAAAATTAGCAAGCTGGCTGTCAAACACAGTGATTATTAAAAATTAAATTACACAGACTATATATTGCATTGGTATATTAGCTTCTACACATCCACTTATCAGTACACATTTATAATAAACATATGTGTATATAAGGACCTATTTTTTCCTGCACAGCCCACTGTTCATCATTTATTAGCTCCTGTACCTTGATCGTCCAGTGTGACAGGGCCACTATACCCCATATTCCTGCCTTTAGCCCATACGCCATGCGCTGGTCACCCTATTCAAGGCTGTAGGCGCTTTCCTGAACTGAGTGGAGGGTTTGTCAGGATGAAGAAAGTGGAGAGTGAGTTTGGGTAGGTACCATGAGTGTCTGCAATGTCTAGGTCATCCATCTCCACCAGCAAAGTGACAATTAATACAATACCAGTCTGTACTGTATTACTGGGAATTAATGCACAATACCCTTTCCAACAGCACTGGTGACTTGGAGCAGATTGGACAGAACTGCTGACATTTGGGAGACAGAGTCTCTGTGGGGACAGAGCTCCTGGGCTTTAGGGAGAGGGACACCCTGCCTGGGAAGACCCAAATCTCCAGAAGGAACCTTTCTTCAAATGATCAGATTTTGCTGGGGCTTCCCCACCGCTGGACCTCAAAGGAAAAGAGAAGTCTTCTATAAACATAGACTTAAAGAAATGCATGGTTACCTTTAGAAATCTTCAGAGGATTTTTAGGCTGAGCATTTCATTCAGCTTGTCCTCGGTGTCCAGAAACATCACTTCTCAGACCACAGCTGGCCTGTCTGATGGAAAGGAGGCAAATACAGGCATACGAGCCATCTGTAAAATGTCCAAAGTCTGAGACATGGCCTTCTGCCAGAGCCTCCTGCCATCTGTGTAAAACACGCTCACTAAAGTGCCCTTCCCTCAGCACAGCCTGTTAGTCCTGCTTCCCTGACCAGCTGCCAGCTGGCCCTTATCTTTCCTCAGTGGCTAAGATCTCAAAGGACCCATCTCCATTTGCTGTCACAACTCATCCTTCTTTTCAAACTGTGGGTTCAGTCTTCAAATACCAGCCAGGATATTCTGATGTGTTCAGCCAACTCCTCCAAATTTTCCTCAGCATGTTGAACCCTAAGGGCAGATTTGGCCCTGCTCATCATCCCTGTGCTGTGTATTTTTCTCCCACCTATCACTTTCATGATACCAGTGTTATCTCACTTTTCTGCTGAAGTTTTCATTGTTCCCTTTCCTTCATCTGCTGCAGGCTTCTTGCTGTCTCCTCTCCTCTTGCCCTGGGCTATCTTCTACTCCTTTGCTCTCAACTCCAGCACCTGGCCCCAGGTCTGGTCTCCAACTATGGTCTCTGTCGTTGGTGCCAGGCTCAGGTGCCAGGCCCATTCATCTTCATCTGGATGTACTGCAGGTGCCACAGCACAATATGTCCACACAGAACTCTCCCTTCCTTCCCAGCCTGTAATTTCCTGCCCCATTGCAGTAAATGGAATTTCTTTCCTTTGTGTCTCTCAGGACAGAGATCCTAAAGACATCTAGTCTCCACCCTTCCTTATAAATCAATTCCATGGTGCCACCAACCCCTGAACTGTGGGTTCCATGGCCATTGTCCTAGGGTCTGCATTTATTCTTTCCATTCTTGACATCCTCACTTAGAACAGATGTCAGTAAATGTTTTCCTCAGAGAGCCAGCTAGGAAATATGTTAGGCTGTCATACTGTCTTTCTTGCAACCATTTTACTCTACCCTTGTGTCTATTGAAAATGAGTGGGTATGTCTGTGTTCCCATAAAATTTTATTTATGCAATCAGTCTTCTGGTCCCACTTAGCCTGGAGTATAGTTTTCCTCCTCTTGTTTAGATCATTGTTATCTTTTACCCAGATTATTTTATCCTTTAGTCTTTCTTCTGACCAATTATTTTTATCTTGTTGTATTAGTCATTTTTCCCATTGCGGAGAAAAGTACTGGATATCCATAACTTAAAGGAGAAGAGATTCATTTGGCTCATGGCTTCAGGAGATTCAGTCCATGGCTAGCTGTTTCTAAGGCAGGAGCATCATGGTGGAATGTCATATGGTGGCACAATTGCTTAGTTCATGGAATCTGGGAAACAGAGTAGGGGAACAGTGCTGTGAGAGAGACCCCTTCTAGAGGCCACCTTCAGAGACCCACCTCCCACTGGGCCCCACCTCCTAACAGCACATTCAGCCATGAACACGAATGGATCCATCTCCTAATGAGTACAGTTCCCCATGATCCAGTCACCTTTCCTGGAGTTCCTTAATTAAGCTGAAAATGAAGCCTAATTGTCATACTATCTAAAGTCAATATTTCCTGTTGAATATATCTTCCTACATTGCAGACCTAGTTAGACATGTTAATCACTGAGACTCTGGAAACTTACTTATTTAAGCAGGCCACAAATATGCTCTACAAATCTTCTTGAACTGTGTTCTCCAGACAGCAGTGCTCATCCCTGGCCTTGAGTATACTGCCTATCCAGGAGGCCCTTCCTACAAAGTGCCTTTCCATGAAACCATCCACTCCTTTACTCCAAACACAGAACTCTTCTGATACTCACATTCTGCCCATGGTGTCATCTCATACTGAGTCCCTTACAGTGAAATTACTTAAGTTTCTATTTGTCCCCCTCTCAACCAAAAACTCTCTAGAAGTAGAAAGTGATTTTCTTCAAAATCATTTTTATTCCCCCAACATATTAATGTATTTTACTTGTTCAAGTGAGGAATTATACTTCTTAAAGGGTCTCTAATTTCAGGTGTAAAATATGCACTTTTCTAATTTATAAATAAAAAAGTACATTGCAGAACTAAAGTGAATCTACTCTGTCTACCATGAACAAATATACTTGGGATTGGTCACATTAGTCCCGGTTTCACTGCTTACCCACCAGTTTACAGCTTGCTTACTGAGTTTGTGACTTATTCTTCATTTTTTTAATTAAAAAATCAAATCATCACAAAAAATGGAGAAGCTGTTAAAAGATTTAGGAAGATGAAGTCATTATTTTAAAAATGTGAAAAAGTCTTTTAAAAAATGGAAAATGGCAGGAGAATGGAGAATGCTTTATGCAAGAATCAGGTTAATGGCTGTCTATGGACATCCTTTTAAGAAATACATCACACCAAGAGTGCAGACAGCAGGGTCAATGTGATGCTGATACAATAAATAGTGAGCAGGGAGGGCATACACTAAAAAAAGTGGAAAAATATTTTAGGGGTTTGTCTAGAGTTGGTACTGTTTGATATAGGCACACTAACCACATAACTATTTAACTTGCAGTAATGAAAATTAAATATAATTTAAAATCGAATCTCTCAGTTGCACTAGCCACATTTCACATGCTCACCAGCTGTGTGTGGCTAATGGCCACCATATTGGACAGAGCGGAGAGAAAATCTTCCATCACCCACAAGCTGCAATGGGTAGTACTGATTTATGGTCATCACACTCAAGTGACTTGTAGCCTAATTAAAAAATGCGAAGGAGATTTGTACGGGAAGGTGAAGACCAAATACAGAAAGCATGCTAAAGAGAAAAGGTGAGATTGGAAGCCATGCAGCGTTTTCCAGAGCTGAGGCCCACAGTGATCTACCAAGTATCTGAGTGAGAGAAGCTGTCCAACCTGCTGGCCAGAGTGACTATCCCTACTTGGGAGGTTAGCACAGGACCAGAAAGGCAGGTGTATCCCCAGCCCACAGCCCAGCACTCACCTTCTTACCTGACAGAAACAAAAGCTGGGAAAGAAAGAGGAGAATAATGTCTGTGTTTTTCACATATTAATATGATTTATTTAATAATCCCCATCTTGATGCTTGGGAACAACATGTAATTCTCTGCTTATCTCTTGGCACCCTGACAATGAGCATTCATATTTCACCCGGCAGCATCTGGAGTGATTTTCCCAGAAGCAGGAGCTCCCTGTCCTCACTAAACTAAGCATTACACAGTGAGGTGCAGATTTTGTTTGCTCACTCAGGCCAATTTAATGAAAAATTGAAAGAAAAAACTGCCACTTAATAAAAATCCTCGTGAAGGGCTACTCAAATTTGCTAAAACCCTGAAAACTTGCTTAACCATTTGGAACATAACATTGATTACTTATAATTGTCATTAAAAATTCAGTTTCAAAGTTTTTTCTTAGTTAAACAACAGATCAATCTGACTGAAATATATACATGTGCTTCATCAACATTCCCATAGGCAACAACATTTTGCTTTACATGGGGATAGGTATTAAAAGAAAATTTGGAAGTAATTTTCTCAGCACAGTGGGATGGCTGAGATATTCCCAAATACTTTGCCCCTAATCTTTTTTGATGTACATTTAAAAAAATTATGTGGTGACTAACAGAGTTTCACTTCAGAATGCTTCTCTCTCTGTGTGTGTGTGTGTGTGTGTGTGTGTGTGTGTGTGTGTGTGTGTATTTTGTTCTTTATTTTCTCTCTGCTGTAACTGTGAATGCACTTAACTGCAGACTACACCCCTTTATACCAGACACTTCAATCCTCAGGTTTTATCACTTAAGATTAAGCTCCCGGGCTCAGGATGCCCAGGGGCACCTCCATCTAAATCTCCGGGCACCTCGAATCCCACATGTCCACACCTGAGTCTGTCTTCCTTCCTGCAATTCAGCATCCTCTCACTGAAATGCTCTTTGGGGGAGCAGCTTACACATTTACCTCCTGTCTTAAGCCAGCAGCCTGAAGCAACCTTCATGATGTCTCTGTAATCAGCTCACAGGTAGAGTGTTATCCTTTCCTCCTCAGAAATGATTCTTAAGCTCAGACCCCGCCAACCCGAGGGCTCACTATCTCTCCCTGGATTATAGTCACGGCTCCTTCACTGGCCTCCTCCATTCCAGCGCCTCATCCCTGCTTCCTCTGTGCAATCTTTCTAACAAACAAACTCATCCCCGTGCTCCTCTGTGCATCTCTCCCTGTAGAACAGCCCCTCCTGTCTCCTTGCTGTCTATAGGGTGAAGGAAAACTCCCTGGGTAGGCAAATAGCCTCTGGCTGCTGCCCTACCTATGATGTTCTGGAGTGGCGGCTCAGCCCTGCCAGGCTTCCCTGCTCACCCTTCAGAGGAAAGCTGTTTCCACTCTTGTGCCCTTGCTTGCTAGGAAAACATGTTTTCATCCTCCAGACTAAAGACTAGACTCAAGTGCAGCTCTGTGGGAACTGTGCGACTTCTCCATGAAGTCTGTTAGTTTACAACTCCCTTCCCCCATTTCTCTACTACAGCACGTTCCACACCATGTCATAACTGCCTAGGATCAAGTGTGTAGGTGCATTCGGCTATTCTTCAGATGTTTCTGGGTTGCCTTCAACCCATGGGTAAAGTAGAGCTGCTTCTTGTGTCTGTGTGGCTGGATGGGGCGTGGGGCTGGTTCTGGACAATGAATAGAGTGGAGGAGATGAGTGTCCTTTCTAGGATGCAACATTTAATGATCTGTGTGAGACTCTTGAGGGTATTTTCCCTTCTAGCATGGTGACTGGTGATGCTAATTTTGAACTCTTGCTAATTTTAGCCAATGAAAAATTGGGGTTGCTTGTTATTGCAGCTAATCTAGCTAACCCTGCCTGATACATGTGTGTCACTCCCATGGAACAATGAGCTCCTCAACAGGCATCCTTTAGGGCCCCTGTAGCCTTGCAAGTGCATGGTGGGGCTTCAAGAATGTCTTGGTTGAGTGAATGCAAACAGATATAAAGTATTTATTATCAGAGTGATAAAGAGGAAGATATTAATAAAAACACAATGTGTCCATGCCTGTCAGAAATAATGGCCATCTGAGAAATATACTTAAATAATTCAAACTGATCTTTTTATGAATAGTTTTCATTGTTTCAATCCAGCTTTATGTTCTGGTTGTGGACCTTGAGTCACCAGGACAGAAATGTTTGTTAGAGAAGTGGCACTAAGCAGCAGTTTTCATTTGTAAATATCTGCATGATCGAACCATTGGTCCAAATGGTGCATCAGCGCTTTTTAGAAAATCTTGCTCAGCACTGTGAGTGTCCCCCTCCACTCAGAAGCCCCAGGATGGACCAGAAGGCTGTGGATACCCAGTATGCTGGATTCAGATGTCTGCTTAGAAAACACCACAGGAGCCGAAGGATGCTTGTTTGGAAGCAGCTTGTTACCGAGATATTTTTTCAGAGATAGATAATGAAACAGAGCTGCCTCTGAGCCTGCCGAGGGCTTGTAAATGATTAGAGCCCATCAGAGCCCACACAAGTCATCATTTGCCTTTTGAGCTGCTTGCTCCATCTTCTTGGCAGAAGCTCCATGTTAGGAAACTGTGACTAATGGCAGGGAGAGGGAACCCTTGAGGCTTATCTGGCTGGGGAGAGCTTCCAGGGGATCTGTGCAGAAGCCAGAGAAAAGTGAAACATGGTCCAGCTCACCAAGATAAGATAGGAACAAGTGAGGTGAGCAATCGCTTGGGAAGGGACAGGCACAGATGCAAGGGGCTCCGGGAAGGAGTCGTGGTGACTATTAGTATCATAGTTGTTGTTTTATTGCTTTGGAGCATGTACAGCTTGCTATTTGCCAAACCTGTAATCCAGGCCTGGGATTTAAAAAGCCTTTGCAATCTAGGAAACTTCTCTCAATCTGACCTCTTTCCATAAAGAGGACCCTGCATAGGAGAGGATTTGGCCGGGAATCAGAATTACCTGGTGGGATCCTACCTGTGCGTGGCCTGGTGTGAAGCACTGCCCTTCACTGTATCTCGGCTTTTGCACCTGTGAAATGCTGTGCTTGGATTACAGCAGAGGGTGTGAGGATTCAGTGGGGAAATGCAAGTGAAACTTTTCCATCTTGCTGAGCACACCCTACACTCTCCAATAAGAATTCAGGATTATCCATTTCTCAAAGACACATCATGACTCGCTCACTTAAAATCCTGGTCTGCTCCTGAAATTGAATAAGCATGCAGAGTTTGATGCAGCAGGGTGTGGGCAAGAGGTGGAGCGCTGCAGGTGAGCTGTGCTGTGGCCACCTCGACTTCCGGTTCCCCACCAAGAATCCTGTAGGACACACAGCAGGTGCTGTTGTCTATGTAGAATCCTTGGCTCTCAGAGCTGCCAGCTTCCTGCTGATGTAGAAAGCCAGACAGCGATCAAACAAAGCCTACAGTCTTTGTTTCACAAAGTGGAGGCCTCAGTTTGGTGGGGATTTTAAAGCTGTACTTGAACATAGTCAACCGAAGTTTGACTATGGGCAGTCTGAAGTTTATGGTGCATCTACTTCCCTCATTTTTCAGTGGATGGCAGGATTTTATGACTCCCTTTGACAGAGTGAATCCATTGTTCTGTCTCTTCCCTCTTGAAACAGCTTTGGAGCAGCTTGTTGGGAAAAGGGAAAGCAGCAGTGGTGGTGGGGACCATTTCTTGGGAGGGATGAAGTTTTACTTCAAGCAGCCTTTTTTCTTATAGAAACTCCAAGAGGACATATTGAGTAGACCCCCAAAGACTCTTAGTGTGTGTGTGGGAGTGGATAGCTCCATGCATCCTGTGCCAGTGCTTCAATGGAGGCTCAGTGGCCAAGGAGATCCCTGGACAAAGTCACAGCCTTCTGTGCCCCTCTCAGCCTCTTGGAGCGGGCTGCTGTCCAGACCTCCGTCCCTAGAGGAGGAGTGTGGCTGCTACTGTCTCCAGAATGGGCTTCTGGAACATCTCAGGGTCCCCCTGGCTGTGACATCTGTTAGGAGTCTTACAAAAGTTCTGCAATAGGATCCATTCTGTGTGACTGGTCCTACATTTGGGGACCAGGGTTCCTTTGACAATAGAAAGTAAAGAGATGGAGTCTGGATTCTCACCACCAGCTCCTCCCTGTAGAGAGGGAGCATCCTGCATAATGAAGACCTCTAGTTCATGAGAAATCAAGTTCTCCTAGATGCTGATAACAGTGAAAACCAGCATTTCCTGCTTCTCTCCCCTAAACTACAAAGCCACACTTCAGGTTAGGGAGTCTCTCGTAGACAACAGTTTTTGTGGCTTGTCATGGAGCTGTGGGATGAGAGCTTAGCCTGCTCCCTGGGGGTGTGCAGGGGTTCTAAACTGGTTCCAAAGTCCAATGCAGGTGAGGTAGTGTCATGAGACAGTGTTATCACACAAGTCCGGGCCTTTGTGCACATCTCAGGCTGATATGTGGTTCCCTGCAGAGAGGGTAGCACGGAGTGTGTTGGCTTCAGAATGTGGATCAGGAATAATGAACATCGTCATTGTTTATCCTAGTGTGTTGGGATGTTGAAGTCATTGATCATGTTGGAATGTGGAAGTCATTGATCATGTGGAAGTCATTGCTACCATGGAGACAAAGTCAGAGATCATCAAACAAGACCAGGAGCTCTTGGGGCAAGGATTACATCTTAGTCGTTGCTCATAAAGTTCAACGAACTACCTGTCACAGATGAAGGGGCCAGTCAACATCGCATTTAGATTCACTAAAAGTCCTGGTGCTGCTCTGCCTGAGAGGGTCCAGGAGACTTAGACTCCCCAACTTCAAAGATCAGAGGTCCAAGTGGGAGCCCCCATTCCCTCCTCACCATCATTGCTGTGAATTGCATGTCTGCTGAGGACAGTGCGACCAGAGCTTTTTGAAAAACGCTTTCCAAGAAGAGTGAAAACTGTTGAATCTGGAAAAATAGTTAATTCCTTGCTTTGTTCATGGCATTCTTATTAATCTCAAGTTTTTATTACACTGTAAGAGCATCTATCAGGAGCATGGGGTATATTTGAAGAGCAGTAAGTGGGGGCTTGGAGCAGATGCATGTGTTGAAATGGGAACATCAGGCAGCGAATTGAGCGATATCCCGGTGGATTGCGAATGACTTTTTCTCTCTGAAGCTGTGTTGTGAAGCTGGCCCTATCCTGACTCAATATCCCTGCATTGCTCAGGTCCCCAGGGTCTTCGGAGGCCACTGAATACAGCCTCTGCCCATAAGTCTTTGGAGATCTGGGATCTTAATCTTGAAGAAACAGACTTTAGGCATAGTGGTCTGCATGGGGTGGAAATGTGGTGGGACTGAGTTTGGACAGCTTGGTATTCATGGCTTGTCTCTGCTACTTGCTGACAGAATTCTGGAAAGTTCTTCACCTCTATTCTCTTCATACTTTAGTGGGACACAGCCTTACCCTGCCAGTGGGATTGTGAGGGTTATCAGCAGAAAGAACATTTTTCACTGTGCTGGCCACATAGTGGAGTCACTGTTATCATCATTAAAAAGTACTTTACATCTGGACATGGTGGCTCACACCTGTGATCCCAGCATGCTGGGAGCCTGAGGCAGGAGGGCCACAAGTTGGAGTCTAGCCTGGGTAAATTAGAGACTCAGTAAAAACCTGTCTCAAAATATGAATAAATGAATGAATGGGGGTTGGGAATGTAGCACAGTGTGAAGATTTTGGGTTTGATCCCTTGCACCTTCAACAAAACTTTATAGTAAGTATCTCCAAAGCTATTTCTTGCCATTTATTTAATCAATGATAAATTCTCTGCAAAAACCACCTGGCCCATGCAGCCAATAATTGGCCTAGATCTATCCCTGTTCTCACCACTTACATACCTGCAGAAAAACATCCTGGGCTCATTTGGAGAATGAATGCATGGCCTTTTTAAACAGTGCCTCTCTGGTTCTTCAGAGCACATGCAAGGAGTTTGCAGGCCCTTCCTCAAGGGGCAAGACATTCTCATGTGTGATATCAGCAGACCCTCATGAGGCTGGGGCTGTTGAAGTTTTGCCAAGGGGAGAGCACATTCTCATTCTTCCTGTACTCCGACAAAGGCAAACTATTGTAGATGCACATTCTTGTGACTCTCATGGTATGGTTTGGATCTAAAATGGTCACCAAAGCTTCATGTGTTTGGAAGGTGATGGGAGCACACGGGTGTTACACTTCTTGGCAGATTTATCCACTCACAGAAGGCAGGCTCTGGTCAGAAGAGGCGGGTCACAGGGGGTGTGACCTGAAACAGTGCATCTCCCTCTTTGTGTTCCCTTCTCATTCTACTTCCCATCCACCATCATGTGTACAGCCTTCTTCCAAGGCCCTTCCACCATGCCTTCTTGCCTTGGACTGAAACCGTGAGCCAAAATAAACCTTTCCTCCTTTGAGATGTGGGTGTTGAGTATTCGGTCCCAGCAGTAAGAAAAGTGACTGAGACACCAGATCCTCTCCACAGCCACTCAGGAAGTTTGTGGCAAGGCCAGAAACCAGGACACAGACACTCACCATGTTCCTGCCCTTCTTGCCACACAGACTGAGCAAAGCTCACAGAGATAATGGTCAATGACAAAGGACTCATGCAGTCTGAGCTGTGGCAAGCCAACAGAATGCTCCAGTACATCAAGCTGTCTCACCACAGGCCTCATTGGGCTTTGACTGTGTTCATGCTCTGATATCTTGGGTCCGGACTTGAGCTTGGGGCTTTAACTATAAGAATAATAATTAATTTTATTTATTTATGTGGTTGCCTAATGGGTAAATGAGTTTATTAAAAACTAAGGGATTCAGTACAGCCTTGAAGTTCTGCTTCATAGCCACTAGTCTTGTTCTGCCTCATGTATTATTATGGTCTGTTAGGGACAGGACTGCCACGTGGAAGCTGGGAGACGAAGAGTGATTTTTATTCTTTGCAAATTCGTATCTTTGACTTAATTTTGAAATCTGAGCAAGATTGGTACTTTACCATGAACTAACTGCACAGTCCTAAAAGTCTGACCTCCTTCCTCCAGTTGCTACTCCCTGGCATCTACACTCACCCACCAGGGTTTGCATGTGTCCTCTAAAGTTCACATGTTGGAAAGTTAACCCCTGATTCCACAATGCTAGGATGAGAGTGCTAAGCCCTGGGAGCTCTGCCCTTGTGGTTGGACTAGTGCTGCTATCTGGAAGTGGGTTTGTTATGAAGCACATCAGGCCTGCTCTTGCTTTCTCTTGCTCTCTCTTGTCCACAGTGCCTTCTGCCATGTCAGGATGCAGCATGAAGGCCCTCAGCAGATGAAGTCTCTCAACCTTGGACTTCCCAGTCTCCAGAACTGCAGGCCAAATGCACTGCATTTGTTATAAATTATCCAGTCCCTACTACTCTACTGCAGCCACATAAAACTGAAGAAGACAGTGCCTAAGTGCCTGGACCAACACCCATGAGATACATTATTCCTTCCTTTTCTGCCACCACCTTGTCATGTCCAATTCATCAGCACTTTGAGGTCTCCACATGTGGGCACCGGTTGAGGTTCACACAGATCATGACCATGTTTCTTCTACACTAGTGGGTAAGTCCTCAATTCCATGACCTCTGAGGGTCTGCATCCCACCATCTCAGCACCCAGGCCCATCTCCTACCCTACTATCCTCCCCCATGGTCTCACCACCAAGTGCCAGAAAGACCTGAACTTTCTGAGCCTCACTGTCTTCACTGTATGTGCGGACAGTCACGCCACTGAGGCCTTATTCTAACCATTTAATGAGTGTTGTTTAAGGCTGTAAACTCAAAAGGCCTGGCTTTCTCCCAGGAGCACCCCATAAATATAAGCTCATTTCCCTTCTGCTTTGATTAACATGGCTGAGGAAGAGAATGACATGACTACAAAGCTAGGCCTCATTTCTTGATCTGTGTGACCTAGAAAATAAGCCAACATCTCTGAGTCCATTTTCTTTTCTATAAATTAGGAATAGGGAACCTACTCCAAGACATAGAGAGCATCCATTTGCATTGAATATCAGCCTCTCTGGGCTGAATTTGCGTGGGTGGGTGATTTTCAGATAAAGAAACGTAATTCATACTAAAGAAAGTCTACAGACTATGAGATACGACTGTATTCCTATTAGAATGGTGAAAATCCTGAACATGTTGACCCTAACTGCTGTAAGGATGTGGAGAAGCAGGAGCCTCATGCCCTGCCAATGGAACTGCAGAGTGGTGCAGCACTGTCTGGTTGCATCTTAGCACATAGCCCAACAATCACTCTCCTGGATGTCCACCAGCAGGGCTGGAAACTCATTGCAAGTGAACTCATTCCACACAAAAGCCTGTGATCCATTGTTTGTAGCAACTTTACTCATAATTGCCACACCTGGAAGCAACCAGGAAGTCTTCAGTAGGTGAATAGGCAAACAAACTGTGGGACATCTGGACAATGGGTTGTTACTCAGCTCTGGAAAAAAAAAAAAAAAAAAAAGTCCATTCAAGCCAGGAGAAGCAGAGAGGGGCTTCAGTGCACATTCCCAAGGGAAAAAAGATCCTCTGAACAGGCCGACGGCTCCAGCCGTATGGTGTTCTGGGAAAGGCAGAACTAGGGAGGTCGCTGCCAGGGTCAGGAGGAAGGGAGGGATGAATCAGAGCAGAGAGGATTTTGAGGGCAGCACAGGATTCTGTTTCATGTGACAGTGGTGGATAATCGCCATTATCCATTTATAACACCCCTAGAATGAGCAACAAGGAGAGTGAGAGCACGTGTCAACTGTGGGCTTCAAGTGACAGTGATGTGTCAGCACAGGTCACTGGCTGTAACAAATGCACTCTGTGGATGCAGATGGTGAGGGAGGCTGTGTGTAGGTGAGAGCAGGCGGGCATAGAAGCTTTCTTTATGATTAGGCTCCAGAGGGCTGTAAACCTAAAACTGCTCCAGAAAATTCACTGTAAAGTTTGCTTTTAAAAGATCTAAATTTCAAACTTTGCTAATGCAAATTGACTTCCCTCTCAAGCATCACCTTACCAAAGTGAACTTTCTGATAGGACAGGGCAGCGGTAGGTCCTGTGATGGCAAGTCTCTCCTCCCACTCTCAGGGCACCATAGCTCATGCTTGGGGTAAACCCTGGATAAACTTGGCCTTGCAGAGATTTTGCCAGTAGCAGTTAGGGCAGGCATTACAGTGAAGGAAAAGGAGCTCTAGTCTGTGGTAGATGGAGCTTGTTCTAGGGCAGGAAATCCAGAGCAGTATACTCCTCGCCCTGAAAGCATTTTTCACCCAGGCATATTTGGTTAGGAAGTGCTGTTGACATGTTACTTCCCTGATCTTTTTCCCCCAGTTTTCTCCATCCCCTAGTCTGAGTCAAGATAATGACCATTGTGAAGAGCTGCATCTGGGTCTTTTAAAGGAATAGACCTTCTACCTCAAACCCTTTGCAGAATGAGGCAGGCTATAAATGTACCCCTCTGTGGACAAGTGAGTGAGCAACCCACTCTCTGTTGTAGGCTGTTATCTCTAACTCCCTCAGCTTATACTTACTGCTAGGTGGAAAATTTGAGTCACCAGGAGTTCTCTAAGGGCAGCCAGGTGGATAGGACCACAGGAATTTGCATACAAATCCGGAACACCCTTCTGTGCCTTACACCTAGCCCAAGCCTCTCTCAGCACAAAGATAGCTGGGAAGAGGGAACAGGGAAGAGGGAAGAGGAGGGAGGAGATAGTGTCCTCTGTCGCCTCCCATCTTGTGTCTGAAGGTCACTCACTTCTTGGAGTTTTTCTTACCGTGTGATGAGGCCATGAACCATCAGAAAAGGAAGATGCCATTGGCACCACCATGAATTCAGTTCAGCTCTTCTGAGCTTGCCAAGAGTTCCCGTGAAGTTTCTCACCCCAACCTTGTTGAATAACCCGGAAACTCACTCCTGCATGTATGCTGTTAATCGTGAGCCTCCTCAGCCTGCTGCTAGGCCTCAAACATCCAGGAAAGCATCAAGGAGTCAGATGTAAGAACCCTGTTTCTGTGTCCTTGCCTTCGCTAATCACCCTCAACATCTACGAGCTCCAGTGCTTTCCTAACTCTTGGAGGCTTAGGAGCATCATAAATACCCTCATCCCATATGATTCCTACTCAGAGCTTGAAATCACTGGGATCTAAGGAAACTTGGCTTTCCAATGCGATTTAGATTTATCCAGGGTTAATTTTTGCATGCACTAAGAAAGTGAGACCTGTATGAAGCTACAGCGGTGCCCCTTTTTACTGGAAATCAGTTTTCTGAAATTTGAACATTATTGTGTTGGCCTTGTTTTGGGTGAAGGTTTGGCTAGATGCTTGTGTACCTTATAATGTTCCTATGCACAGATATCCTAGTTAATAAGGCCAACTCACGTGATTCCAGTTGGCAGATAGTTCACTGACATCACTAGGAGTTTGGCATGAATGAGGATTGAGCAAGCACTTAGTACTAACTTCCTTGGTCCCAAAAGGTGCACTAAGTTTTCAGGACCCATGTTTCAAGGATTTGCATCCAAATTGCCATCTACTATCTAGATATTCCATCAAAAAGAATTTACACTACTTTAGGTATCACCTTAGTCTACTTCTAAACCCACATAAAAGCTGTAAGGGCCCCACAGGAAGAAATTAGAGACAGATTTTTTTGTGATAAAAGTTTTCCCTTTTCAGTGGGGTATAACTGGCAATAATATTAACTTTCAGCATAGGTTCCATATCTTTATCTTGATCACAAAACATTTTGGAGAGGGTGGGGGTGGGGTGAGCTCATTGCCTGCAGTGATCGCCAGGGGACCTAGCAGGACATTCATTGGCAAAAAGGCCTCTGTTACTGAAAGTGGCTGGGAAGGGTGGAGGGAGGGGCTGAGCAGTGCCTGCCTCCTCAGGGAGCTATTTTTTGCTTTACGTGTAAAGAATTGCTTTGTACAGCCAAGCTCGTCTGTATCTTGTTTACTTAAGAGAAATTGAACATTTATTTTGTGCTGGATTATTTTTTTCTTCCTTTGCCAGTCAGCGGGTCCTGAGCAAATCAATAAACAAAGACCCTGCTCTGTTTTCACTTTGTGGCTGGGGATGTGGACTGGGTAACCCTTCGAAGGCCAGGATCCTGTTCCTGGGAGGGAGATTTGCTGCCTTGCTCAGATGATCCTGAGTCACATCCTCCGTATGCTGGAGACCTGGAGCTCCAGAGGACAGAGGAAGGACCCTCAGGGTCTCAGGACTCCTGGTTTTCCTGGGAGATATCAGATGATGAGTACAGGAGAGGGGAAAACTTGCATCTCTGGTCTCTGCAGAAATCAGTGGAAGCCCTGAAGCATGCAATCTGATGGCTCTAATCTTAGCCCAGCCAACAGCCAGTGAGTTGGTGGTTACTGAATCAACCAAAACACCTCTAAAAAATACAGCCTTGGCATTTGACTCTGTGGTGTTCCATAGAGGGGCTCCATGCTGGTGGGCAAAAACAAAAGTTCCTTTGTTTTATTTTCTTCCTAAATTTACCTGATATGATCTTGGACTGATCTTTTGTTTTCTTGTTTTGGAACAACATGAAGAATACGGTGTAAAATGTAACCATCAGAAAGAATTTCCTTAACCACATGGAACTGGCTACTGTTCGCCTCTTTAAAGTTCCCAACTGTGGCTTTTCTAGCTGTTCATTGTTCACACATCCAGGCTTGAGCAGTGAGGCGGAAGTGGGGGAGAATAAGGGTTTTCCTGTCAGACAAATCCGGATTTGGTAACTAGTGCGCCCCTTTTACTAGTAGGTTCACTGTAGATAAGCTGAAGAAACTATCCAGACCTGTTTTCCTCATAAAACAGGAATAATGAGGCTTGTTTTGGAAATAATATCTCTGAAGAGCATGACATTGTTTCCCTCACCAAACTTAGAAGTTGTGGTGACTGAGTTCCTCAAGACCAGAGTGTCTGTGTCACTTACTGGGACTCAGAAAATTATACCAAATTATGGCATGTCTGTCACCGAACATTTGGAATTAAAACAAAATTGTAAGACCGGAACCCCTGCCTCAGAGCCAGGCCTGATCTGCTGCCTCCTTGTGACCTTCTGTGTCCCTTTCCTCTAGGTCAGGGACCCTTTGTTTTGAAGGTCCCTTACCCTCAGTAAAGACCAGATCCTCACAACAAACACACCTGCTCTGTCCTCTTCCTGAATATCTTGGTAAGCAAGGGAAGCTAAACTTCTGTCACAGAGAAGAGACTGAGAACCAGACATCACACCCAGAGCCCAGAGAGCTTGGTCTTGGGTGCTGGCTTTTCCCAGCTACTCATCTCTCTTAAGGACCCTTTACCAACACCCAGGCTGCCTGGCTTTAGTGTCCCCTCCCCAGCACTAAGAAGGGCTTCTAAATTTCCTTTGGTTCTGAGTAGCCCTTCTTCTGATGCGCTCACACGCAGAACACATGAGCATGCTCTTCTCCTGTTAGTCTCTTGACTGCCAGCTCAGTCCAGCAGACTCAGCACAGAGCCTCCCGAGAGGACAGGATGGAAGTCCCTCTCTCTACATCGGAGTGCCTGGCTGAGTGACCCTTTCCTCTCCTCAGCTGTGGAGCAATCTTTAGTGCCATGAGTAGTTACAGGCCAGTCATATACAACCTATGTGTTTGTGTGTCTCTGTGTTTGAGAATACGCCACAAAAATTCTCCACACAATGAACATAAATTAAATTTGTTACCACAGCTGGACATTGCCTATAGCTTTGCATCTGTACACATTTGAGCTATTGTAAAATAGAGCTAGTCAAGAAATTTACGAGTCCCTATTCAGTGAATTACTAGTTGTTTACATTTGGGTAAATCACTTCACCCTTCAGCCAGCAGGAAGGTGTATGGAGTGCTAACTCACTCACAGCTAATGTGTCATGTGGATTAATGGGCCAGACCTTGCTCCAAACACTGCACACCAACCAAGCAGACATCACAATGACCTGCGTAAAGACCATGGGGCAGGACTTTTCCTAGCTCCATTTCACAGATGGGACCTCTGAAGCTTGGTGATGCTGAGGCTCTGCCCCAGCACACAGGAGGAAGGGTGCTAAGCATCCAATACAGCTGGCCCAAACCCAGGGGCTACCTTTCGGCTGCCAAATCTCCCTCCTTCCAGTAGTGAAGCAAAGTTCCTCCGGCGCAGGCTTGGTGTGAGCCCAAACACATCTTCTCCCTCTGTGACCTGCTTGGGATTTTCCCCCAGAAGCATCATGGGATAGGGCACAGATAAGGCCTCCCAGCATCTTGAAGGAAATAAAATGACATGATAAAAACCATGTGAAAAGACCAAATTAGAGGGAAGTTACCTGTCAATACAATACTGCCAAGGGTGAAAACCAGAGTCCAGGTGTCTTAGTTACTTTTCTCTTATTGCTGAGACAAAATACCTGACAACCAAAATTAAGGAATGGAAGGTTTATTTAGCTCACAGTTTGTTTTTCAGTCCATACTTGGCTGGCTCCAAGGCAGAGTGGCACATGGCAGGGGGCAAAAGTTCATGGTGGTGGAAGATAGCAAAAGCGATAAGAGCAAAATGGAGGAGTGGCAGAAGGAAGAGCAAGTCTCTCTCCCTCCCTTACACTGTATGCAAACTACCTGCCCTAGGGCAGGTGTACCACTTACACCCATAATCCAAGCATTAGATCATGGATCAATCATAAACTCTAGAAGCCCACCCCATGACTACATGAGGCTTTTGGGGGGCATCCAGACACAAACCATAACACAGGGTTATGCCCAAAATGCCTTAAACTGCCTTCCACTCCTGGGACATAGATTTGTGCAGTGCCTGTTACATGAGGATAAACCCCAAGGCAACTGGTTCTCTACGAACTCTCATGGTATCCAGTCCATCTCAGTGTTCCCTCCCTGTGGTAAGTGACAACACTATTTAAATGCACACTTTTCACGCTGACTATGGAATTGAAATCACATCCTAAGACCCAAACAGTATGGCCCAAGAGGATTGCAAATTTTAGCTGAAGTAGAATTGCTGTTTTCTGGTGGAGGAGGTGGAGGACCGCCTGGGTGACTCTCCTTGAAAGAGGAGCAGTTGGCTCCATTTTGGCTGAACCTGACCCTATTTCCATATATTGCTCTGTACAGAGCTGATTAGGACTTTTCCTTATCCCTTTGTTTGGCTTTAAGTAATGCATATCAGTCCAGCTGAGGTGTTGATGGTAGTCTTTGAAGAGGGCAGGTGTGTTTCCCCAGAACCCCATTGTTCCCATGTGTGAGCTGGAAGAGGTAGGATGAAGAGCCAGTGCTCTATGATGTTGGCTGGGATTGAGCTTCCAGGTAAAAAGCTATGACTTGCTGGTGCTTGAAAGATTACACATCAGAGCTAAAGCACTGACCCCAAAACATTAGATACTACCTCAGTTGTGTCATGCAGATTACTCTTTCTGCATATCCTTCTCTCTGCATTTGCAGAGGTGATTTTAGGCCTCCTACCTAAGCGCAGCTCACAGCACTTACCTACTTCCCACCTTTCTCACAGTCTCTCATCTTCAAGCCACTTCTTTCATCATGAATTAATAAAACCTGGGTTGGCACTGTGTTGAGGCCTTTGTTCTAGACAGCCATCATCATGGCTGGACTTAGGACCCCTTGGCTCCCCATAACTACAGATATGCCTTAGTGTCTTTATTCTCATCATGGGTTGTACTGGAAGTAGTACACTAGAATTCCAGAAACTTTTCTATAGGATTACAAATGTAAACTTCCTGGGCCACCATAAGGACTAGGAAGGGCTCTCTATAGAAGCTATCTGGCTTTTCCCATCTGCTAATTTTTAACAAGAACCAATATGAAGGTGATTTAAAATATTTTTAGAGGATATGTTAATGTGCACTGCATTGTGTTGGGATCATGGTTTGTGTCCATCCTCAGCTGTCCTTTGGGATCTGTGATGCTGATCACAGTGGCTATTGTTTGTTTTTTATCTCCTCAATCTTCAGCCTCTACTTTTCTCAGGTTCTGTAAAGGCCATGTGCACTGAGATTTAAGCTGTGCTCCTTGCATCTTTGCTCTCCCACAAGCTGATTTCGACCCTCACCTTCTGCTGAAAGCACCATGTATTCAGTCCAATGCCACACACTTAGTACAGACTGTGTCAGGCTCTGTAGTTGCTGCGGTCTCCACCCTGGGAGCTCCACACCGCATCCTCCCTCAGGATGTATCCAGCTCGATAGTACTGTCATGTCATCCCAGCCTGGTTGGCCCTGAGCTGTGTCCTCCCTGGTCTTGGGGAGTTGCTTTCCAACTTCCTGTGTCTGCTAGGGCAGCAGTGGCACTGCCAGGTGAGCCCTATGCCTCAGCATCATCGTGGGAGCCTCCTTTCTTTACCGCACCCAAAGGGGCTCCAGGTTGTGATTTCTGCCACCTTTCTGTTCTTTTACCCTCTAAACAGTTGTGGGACTTTCTGGTTACCTAGGGCCTCTGTGTCTGCTTCCTCAGTGCCTGCACATCCATGGTATTAATTTCTCTATTAGTTTCTGCACTGTTTCTAAGATAAAGCCAAATGCAGCCTGGCCCTTGCCAGTAACCCAGTGGCCTTGGTGTCCCTGATTCTGGGAGTTTCACAGAGACCCTACCTTCTACCACACGTGGGTGACTCTGCTTCACATATGCTCAGGCACCTCTGATCCCAATACCCTGTATGTACTGTAAAAAACACCCTTCTCCCCAGAGTCCTCTGCACACTCAATGGAGTGGCACAGGAAGTGCAGATGGATTTATTCTTATACCTAAGGTTTATCTGAAAGAAGAGCCACATATCAACTGCAAAAATGTACTGCACAGGAATGAATTGGAGGGGAATCTTGCACTAAGAGATATTAAATTATAACGTAAAGTTGCACTCAGGTAACATAGACACTATTAGAATACATAGACAGTCAAATGCAGTAGACATCCAAATGCAAGGACATGTCCAGTTTTATTATGGAAAAAGCATTTTTAGAAAAACATGAAAGGATGGTTTATCCAATAAATGATTCTAGAGGAACTGTTAATGCTTTACTTTTCATTATACACTAAGATAAATTCCAAGAAGATAAAAATTGAAAGAAACTTTAGTTAACTATTTATATAATCTGGATATGTGGGAGGTCTTTTTGGCATAACCTCAAGGCAGAAACCATAAAATAATCTTGGATATGTAACTACATAAATATAAAATTATGCACCAAAAGCTATTGTAAACAGAATTGAAAAGCAAATGGTAAAATTGAGGAAAGTATTTGTAAAGCATAAAGCTAAAAGAAGGTTAATATCTTCAATGTGTAAAGAATCATTGGAAGCCTATAAGGAAGAAAAAAAACCCTGCATATAAAGGAAGGGCAAGGCTATAAACAGGCAGTCCACAGTGAAGAAATAAAAATTGTCATAAACGTGAATGTATGTTTGATCTTGCTTGTGATAAAAGAAATGCAGATTGAATAAATCACCTCTGAAGAGTAGGGTTTACATTTCTTTTTATCTTATAAGCTTCACTGCCTCTTGACAATTTTTAAAAAGGACATTCAAAATAAAAAGAATAAAGTATGAATTTATGCAAATCTGTAGAGTTTTACCATGTAGGTCAAATGCAGGATGAGATCCAATTTTGTAGAACACACATGTAGAAATGTAAAAATGTGTAGGAGAAAATCTAGATGCATAGAAAATAAAAAGTTAACAGAGATTGCCACTAAGTACTGGAAATAGGGGTAAGTTTTTCATTTCTTACTTTTGCTCACCTATTTTCTAATTTTTTGAGTCGTGATTTTTTATTGCCTTTGAAGTTTTTTTAAACATAATGTGTGTACAGAAAAATCTGTAACTGGTAATATCAGCTGGCTGTAGGATTTCAAAGTGAGTGCACCCCCAGAATTAGCTTCTTAATTTTAGAAACTTTGCAATTTGGAGAAATCAAGAGCCTTGAAAACCACCAAGTGCTGATTCTGTTTTGTTTTGCTGATTCTGCCTTTGTTTCTTTCTTCTCGGTTGTAAGGACTTAAAGGATGGTACAAGTGTAAGCATTTCTTCATATTTCACAGCTGATGTTTACCCCTTCACCTTTCTAGAGACCAGGAGCCCAAATTCTAGACCTCACCAGGGCACAGCCCCTCTGCAGGCTTCAGGGCACTCCTAACTTGCCCCCTCCCCTGTGTCCCTGGTTTGTGGAAACAATCCCTGCTCCCATCTTTACATGAGGTTTCCACGTGATCTCCATTCAGTGTCACCATGTAATATCTATGGCTGGATGTAGGACCACCCTAGGAGGAGCTCAACATCTTATCCCAGTTATATCTGCATAGACCTCTAACCAAATAAGGCCACAATCCCTGCTTCTGTGTAGATATATTTGGGGGCATGCAGTTCAAACTGCTATATAGATAGAACCACCAACCAAGTAAAGAAATAAAGTGTGCCTGTGCCTTCTGTCAGTCTCTAGCCTTCCTTCATCTCCCTCACAACACAGGGTTTGTTTTACCTTTTCTTAAGCCTTATATAAATAGAATTGTATACTGTGAACTCTTTTTGTTGGGCATATTTTACTCAGCATTTTACCTTCAAAGCTTATGTTGCTCACATATAATTCCAGCTCTCTGGGAGGCTGAGGCAGGAAGACCTCAAGCTCAAGCCCAACCTGGGCAAATTAATGAGAACTTGTCTCAAAATGAAAAATAAAAAAGGCTGTGGAAAAAAAAAAAACAAGCTGTAATATGTACATAAAATCATTCCCCAAGCTGATCATAAATTGTATGAATTACAAACATGTACTAATAAAATTTTTTTAAAAATTTAAAAAGGACTGTGGATATAGCTTTGTGCAGGGACCCTGCGTTCAAACTCTAATACAGTCAAAATTTTTTTTCTCATGCCATTGCCTATAGCAGGGGTTCATCCACAGCATATAAAGATAATATACAAACTTCACTTCATGGTGTGTATCAAGTGCATTGTGTTTCTGTAGACATTTAGATTGTTTCCAAATTGGGTTGTTAAGAATGCTCTTTTGACAATTGTTGTACATGTTATTTGGTGCACATTTGAAGCATTTTTTTTTTTTGTACTGGGAATTGAACTCATGACCTCAGCCTTGCCAGGCAAGAACTTATGATGCTGAGATATATTCCTGGCCCATTTATTTCTTTTTGGTACCTGGAATCTAACTTAGGACCTTGTGCTTCCCAGGCAAACACTGCGCCACTGAGTTATTTCCCCAGCTCTTGAAAGCATTTTTGTAAGATGTGTATCTAGGAGTAGAATTGCTTAGGGCTAGAATCATACCCTGTGGGTGTGTTCAGATGTAAAAATTATTTCCAAAAAGTTTTCTAGTGTGCCTGTGTGAATTTGCATTCCTGCTGCAATATGTGTGGAGACCTCAGGTGCTTCCTCACCTCTGTATTGGCATGGCCAGCCCTTTACCTTTCAGCTAATCTGGTGGGAGTGCATCAGTACTTCCTGGGTTTCTTTTGCAGGAGATGACTTCCTGATGACCAATCACACTGAGTAGTTGTGTTCAAAACTTCGCTGCTCTTTCTGGAAAGTTTCAGTGGAGCATTGGGGAGAGTTTGCGTTCAGAATTCAGATGCTGCTCCAAAATGAGCTGATGAGGGGAGGCTTGCTGGTCTGGGAAACACAGCCCTTCTTTTCCTTGCCTGTTTTCTGCCATTATCTCCGTCCAATTGGAAAGAAATATCCTCCAGTATGAACAAGGCCTAAGGGAACCACCATGCCCGTAGGGTTGGTTGTTTTACTTTACCCAGCTTGTTCCCTAACTCTAACTGCGCCCTTTTCCCAACTCTAACTCCTGGCAGAGTTACAGTTCTATCTCCTTTTCTGCATTGGGATGTGATGCACTGTAGCAGTTACAAAGAGTTTGCTCTTTGTAGAGGACAAATGTGGGCCCAGATCTGGAGAATGATGTGCTGGATGGCGGTCTGAGACAGGCAGCAATGACTGCATTTACTCCATGTTTTCTCAGTGCTGGGCATGGAGCTTAGCACATCACATGTGACTAGGGTGTTGCTCACAATACCCTGTGGACACAGCAGACCACCAGCAGGCAGCACAGGAGAAACTCATAGGCAGCCGGGCCATGGTCTTGCTGGCTGTCACTGCTATGAGCTGCATGAAGGGCACAAGCTCCAAGGAGCCCACACCCCTGCTGGGCCTCAGGATGGCCCTTCAGGAAGAGCAGACTCAAAAGTAAGAGCATTCAGGCTGGATTCCAGAATCATAGTTTATCTGCAGACCCACAAGCATAAAAATAAATGTGTGTGGTTGTAAGCTATTGAAACTTGGAGAATGTTTGTTACTATTCAGCAGAAATGGAGTATTAGAGCAGTGCTCTTTTTATATTCAGTGCCTCAGTGGGTAAATTCAGGCTTGGAGAAATCAAACCATACTCTCAATTACACACTCAATAAGGGAAAGAGCCAGGATCCAAGCCAGTATTATCTTGTTTCTGAGCTCCATCTTTTAATCATTGTAGCTTCCCTTTTAAACTTGCAACAGGCTGTGGCAGCAGGCCAGAAGCCACTCAATGGGTCTCACTGGAAGGAACCCATGGTCTAACTAAGACAACCGCAAAAATAATAATTGAGGTACAGGCAAGGGATAAGCAAGGAAGGCTCAACTACAGGTCTGGTGATGTGGCTTGGGCTTGAGGCTCAACTGGGGTGGAAACGGTGGCCGTGCTGCTGGAAGTGCACTGCCTGGAAACGGGAAAGTGACTGTCATCTCTATATCAGCTGGTCTGATGACACCTGGTGTATTCCATTTAGTTCCAAGCAACTCTGTTTTCTTTTCTTTTTTTTTTTTTATTTTAAAGAGAGTAGTAAATGAGAAACAAACAAACAAGCAAACAAACAAATACAACAGTAGCAGCATACCAGTATCACGAGCGTAAACAAGTCAAAGCAAGAACATTCAAAGTGATACAGGGTCTCAAGATAAAATAATACGAATCAACAGTGGTTGTTACATTACATATTTATTTTTTATTTTAAAGAGAAGAAAAGAATTTTGAAAAGCAATACAGCATTTCAAAACAAGATGATAGAAAATAAATGGTTGTTTTTTATGATTTTGCTGTACTGAGGATTGAACCCAGGACCTTCTCCCTGAACCACATCCCCACCTTTTTTTGTGTGTTATTTTGAGACAGGGTCTTACTTGGGCTGAGGAGTTGGTGGGAGGAGGCAGAGCCTCCACAGTGCTGCTGTGGTTGGGTCCAGGCACTTGGGCCATGCTGGGATCACCATGCTTGCAGAGGACCTGGGACAGGTGGGTCCAGGTGCAAGGTGGCAGTGTCATTTTAGGCTCTCCATGTGTAGGCAGCTGAGGGTCTAGGAGGCAGAGTGTGAGGAGGTCCACATGCTGCACTCCCTCCTTTAATTTTCTCATTGCTTTTAGAATAAGGACAAGATCCTTTGCATGGCTCATATTGGAGTCACGCTGGCTTCCTTTGAGTCCCTTGAGCACATCATGATCCCTGCTGCTGAGAACTTGTCCCCTCCAGTCTTTGCCCCCTGCCTACCCATCTTTTAGCCCTACACTCACCATACATCTCTGAAGACCGTCCAGCTAACAGTTTGGCTAACATGGTCTACGTCTTAGTTACTTTTCTCTCATAGCTGAGACAAAATACCCAACACCTGAGGTTAAAGGGGGAAAAGTTTATTCAGCTTACAATGTGTAAAGGCTTCAGTCAATAATTGGCTGGCTCCAAGGCCGAGTAGCATAGAAGACAGACATCAAGGAGGAAAAATAGTTCGTGGTGGGCAGAAGATAGCAAAAGCAACAAGCAAGCAAGGGACCTTAAGAGCATCTTCCTGCCTCTTTTATCTTATCCAGGCTACTTAGGGTGGGTAGCATGCACACCCTGATCCTAGGGCCCTTGAGCCTAGATTGCACCATGAATCAACCCCAGCATCTCACACTCTAGATTCAATCGCCTCTGAAAATACCTCACCTGTGATGGCATGATGCTTCAAGAGGACATCTAGACATGAGCCGTAACAGTGTCCTACACTCCCTCCCTCCCTTCCACCTCACAGCCTTGTCCACCCCATCATAGGGCTTTGACTGTTATCTGTGTCCCCATTTTGACCATAGGCTCCAGGAGGGCAGAGAACCCAGCTCTTGTTCTCCAGGTCCCCACTGCACTCCAATTTCTGCCCAGTGCCTGGCAGCACAGCAGTGCTTATTTGATGCACAAGTAGTTTTGATATGAAAGAGGAGCCACATAGATACTGTGAGAAAAATAAAGCCCTGCTTATAATTTTGGTTACCCTGAGTCCCTGAGCTGTCTGTCTGTTTTTTTTTTTAGTATCTGTTTGCAGTACATAATGTTTATGTCCCTGTGTTGGGTTGGCACTTGTACATAACAGATATTGCATGGGTTTAATGCCTCTGCTAGTGAAATTTTTCTAGAGAGATTTGAACCTCAGATAAGCGTTGGGCTGGATGACCTCTAAAAGCTAGGCTGAGATTCTGCGCTGTGAGTGTTCCCCATGTTTGAGTCACACTGGGCACTGGACAGCTTTTGAGCTCTCTGCCATTCTGTCCACAACTCCTCCCTTCCTTTCCTTTCTGATTTCCCAACCCTGCAACATTGAAGTGTTCATGCTGCTAGCTTGAGATTTAAGATCCTTGATCCTATTGGTCTTTCATGTTGGTCTCTTTCTGGCAGCTGGATTTTGTGACCTGAAGAACAGACAGTGTTTACTCTTCTGGGAGGGAGTGTGGGAGGGGAAGCTCTCGGAATATCAGATGTACCTGGGGTGAGATGTTGAGTGGAGACCAGGAGGAGGTGAGGAGGGGAGAGGCAGAGAAAGAGGCAGGCTGTCTTCGGCTAACAGAATCCCAGAGGTGTCTGCAATTTCTCAGCAGCTGGGTCTCAGGTGTCCTGAAGACAAACACGTGTGATGTTGCTCACACGCTTCTGCTCTTTTGAGTTGGTTCCAGCCAGCTCTGTGTGTACAAAGAGCAAGGACCTGAGAGGCTGCCAATGTAGCCAGGTGGCCCTTTAAGAGTTTATTATTTCTGCAAAGTTCTAATGTTCACTGCCCAGGTTTTGCCCTGGTGAATTCTTGTTAACGCAGCTTCATGGTTACCTAGTGAAAAAGAAGCCCAGTGAACCCCTATAATAACTGCTTTAATGTGCAGTCTCTACTCTGCGTATGCATAGTATCCTTTAACAAATGTACAAAAATGGCCCAAGTTATATTAGGGAGTGTTGCCAGAGGTTGATGATGATAAAATCTTCAGTCCCTGCCAAGGACAGTGTGAACCCTGTCAGTCTGAGGATTAACTTTTCTGTAGGAACAGTTAAGACTTTTTCCCTCCTCCCTGTTTTTTTTTTTTTTAGCCTGCCAGGAGCTATAGTGTGGGTGAAGGAGTGTGTGTGTGGGGTGATGGAGATGTCTCACATGCATAATTTCAAATAGTCTTCATCATGTATCTCAACAGTGCATGTTATGATTCCTATTCTAGCAGTGAGAAAATGGAGACTTGAGTTACTTAGGTGACCTAGCTAAGGTCACACTGATGACTAATGCTGGGACTTAGATTTTACTCGAAAGCCATCACCTGCCCTGTACCAGGTCTCCCTAAATTAACAGGGAACTGTAAAGCCAGGTGGCTGAAGGTTATCACTGGTCTCTCAATGATCAACAGGCATGAGGCTCTCTCCAACTTTACCTGAATCTTGCAAAGAAAACGGATTGGGTCTGGGATTTAGTCACATTTTGGCTGGATATTTTCTATCTTTCCTAAGTAGTACATAGAAGGTGCTAACAAATGTTGGGGTAATTAGGAAATTTTAGCCCATCATAGCTACTTGTTTAGCTTTTATCTTAGATTTCCCTTCTAACCATGAGCTAGAAATTGTCCTTTTTCTGATGGATTTAAACATGTTTTTAAATTCTCCAAACAAAACTCACCTCAGTGGATTTTGTAAGGAGAAGCTGAAACATAATAAAATGTCTAAATGATTGTATTTTTCTATCAGTTTATTGCATTTGATAAGAATTAATATCAGAAAATTCAGAAAGCTGAAATCTACATGCACAGGCAGAGCAGGACTATTCAGCTTTAATACTGAACAAGCAGCAAATTTGGTTGTGAGTTTCCTGCTGGTCAAAGTCAGAAACAAGGTCAGGTCTGGGATGCTGGTTTTCATAAAGAAAAAAGCATAGAGAACATAGATTCCTGAGAAAGATGGTGACTTTCCTGGGACCTAAATGTGGAGTAAGTTTCTCTGGAAGACTGAGAAGTACAGCTGGTCCTGGAGTGGTCAGTGCCCCATCTATCTCACTAAATTCCACAGTACTCCTCTGGTGGCTTTACTATTACACCAAAGCAAAATGCCACAACACAGTGCACAGAAAGGAAATCTGAAGAAGGACTGAAATGCTGTGGTCCATTGGCACATGTTTCTGGAGCTACAACAAACGCAGGATTAACCTATCCCTTAAATAAGAACATGGATGGAGTACGCATCTTTCCATAATCGTGTACAGACAATGTTTCTTCCATCAGTAGGGTTTACCCTGGCGTGGATGTGGTTTGTTTCCCAATGTCCTCATGTTGGAAACTTATTCTCCATGCTATGATGTTGGAGATGATGGGTCCCTGGGACCCTCAAAAGGATGAATCCCATTCTCCTGGGCCTCCGGTTTGTTCTATTCCTGGGAGATGGGACTGGGATAAAAGAGGAAGACTGGGACCCCTCTTGCTAGTTTCCTGTCTCCTCACAGGTTCTCCCCTCTACGTGCTTTGCCCAATATAATGCTACCCACCAGGGAGCCCTCACCAGAGACCAGCACATGGGGTCACCTGACCTGTCTCCTACAAAATTGTGAACTAAAGAATCTCCTTTCTTTACAGCACACCCAGCCTCAGGTGCTTTGTTATAGCAATGGAAAACCGATGAAGACCAAGTTTGAATGAAAACTTGGACAAAAGGCAGTTTGCAGTTCTATAAGGACATGTGCCTTGGAATTTTTCATGGGAGGCACTTAAGAGGGGCAGTTAGTGGGAAGTCAGGGGAAGTGGTAAGGCTGGGGGTCTACTTTGGCTAATTTTCCCACTCTTCCCTGATTTAGGGAATCACTGTCTGCACTCACACTGTGGATTATTTAGTGGTGGCTTTTGGATAACCCAGGGGACTCCCCGGAGCTGATATATGTATTTTGTGGTGCCAGGGTTGAGTGTTGGCATCTAACACGGGGTGCAGTCCTTACTGTATGTAAAACTAGGGACTACCCAGGGCCTTACTGGAGAGGCATCCACCCCACTTTCCCAGAGAGGGGTGGGAATCCCAGGTCCAAGTGAGCTCCGAAGTCGTCTGTCCCAAAGAGCTAAGTTCAGAGAGCAGCTTCACACAGCAGGAGGAACATGAGCTTTGGAGTTGGCCAGAGCAGCCTGGCTTCACTTCTGATTAGCTCTGGGATTCGGGGATTTGGAGTTGTGCACTTAGTTGCCTGAAACTTAGTATTCTTGCCTGTAAAGTGGCTGCAGAGATGTTAGGAAAATTCCCTGCGGTACTCAAAAAGCCCTGGCATCATGCCTGGGCTGCAAAATCTGCTCTCTGCCCCTGTCCTCTTCTCAGGCCAGGATGCATGGAGTTCTGCCTGCAGGTGGGAGTGTGAACCAGAACACTAATTGTTCCTTGATGAACCTTTGCCTCTGGAATATCCCCATGGCACCACAGTGATGAGTGGAGACCTGTGCCTCTCAGCCCATTTCGCCTTTCTGCTTGCAAAAGACAGGAGTTTGCAAACTGCATCACAGATACAAAATATGTAAAGCATGCTTGGATTCCAGAGTGCCCTCTTTAGCCAGGAAAATAGATATTTTTTTCTCTTTCCTTGCTGTTCCCCTTTCCTGTTTTCCCACCCCTCCTCTTTTCTGTCAGAACTATGTTCCTGCTCTTGCCTCTGATGTTAGATTTCTCCACTGTGGGCTCTCCCATAAGTTCTTCCCCTCTGCAGACTCAGCCTCCATGTCTATGAGGCAGATGGTTGTGAGGGTCCCTTGCAGCTCTAGCGTCTGAGATCGGGATTCTGGGCTTTATTCATTCGGTGCTGTTTACTGAACACCTGCTGATCACCCATGGACCTCCCGAGCCAGCATGGGGCAGGCAGTTAGTGCAACACAGATGGGTCCACAGAGCAAGGGGTGGTCCACGCTGGGAAGGAAAGCCAAGCAGGGAGTGGAAGAGAGGATCACAAAGATGTGGTAGGGGTGAGGTGGAGCTGAGGTTGCCTGAGAGATGGGACCCGGGAGCAGAGACCAAGGGAAGAACAAGCAGTGCAGGCAATGAGCAGAGTGTTCTGAGCAGAGGGACAACATGAGCACAGGCCTGGGGCTGAAGCAGATGCACATTTGCCAGAACAGCAAGGAGGCAGCCCTAGGCTGTGGAACCAGGAAAAGCAGTGAGATGTGATCATGGTGGAGGCTGGGGTCTGGCCTTGTAAGATGACAGGGCAGCTCTCATCAGCTCAGAGCCCATCCCCAGCACAGGTCCTCTGCTAACCTGAGCAGAAAGCGAAGGCCCTCTGCTTGTCCCCTCTGATCCTTTGGCGCTGTTTCTCATGATCTTTTTATGCAACACACAGTCCTCACTTCATTGGATGCAGGAGAAGGTCCATTCAGAGTTACCGATCAGGCTGGGCATGAGGGACTCTGCAGTTGTGTTCACAGGACCAGCAGGGCTGAGGGTCAACACTGGCTCTCTCCTTCCACCCCTATGGCAGGCTGGTCCTCAAAGGTCTGGAATGCATGTAGTGTGTTTAGTAAGAAAATTAACACCAAGCACTGTGATGGGGCACAAGCTCTGGAGAAGTGAAAACCCATGACTTTCCCTGCTCTATGCTGGACAAGCCTGAGCTTATCCTGCACAGTGGCTGTTTTTCTCTTATGTAAGAGAAGTCATCTGGAAAATCTGCCCTAAGCATTTGCTCCGGTGGCCAAGAAATCCTGCAGTTTAACCTTTTTGTCTTCTGTTATCTTGGGGCACAGAGGCCCAGGCCCACGGCCTCCCATCTCCTGCAGGGACCACAAATATCACTTGCATTTCAGCACACACTGACGATATTGACAGGACATCTCTTTCCATGGGATGGGGCGGTCTCTTGTTCTGAAGATTGGTGGAGACCAGCAGAGCCACCCTGTCCTGCACATCCGAAACCATCCTGAAGCGTCTCACGCTCTGGGAATTCTGTGTTCAACAAGAGTGCGTTACTATACCCTTGAGCATCTGCAAAGCTCTAGGAACAATGCTGAGTCTTTCCACATAAATCATCTTCTCTGGTCTTGGCACAAGACAGATTGGACACGTGGTGATCCTGCTTTCCAGGTGAAGCCCCGAGTCACACTGCAGGGAGCTGACAGAGCCAGTGTCCTTCCACTCCCTGCCTCCCTTGGAAGAGTCAACCCCGCTCTTCTAGATGGATCAGTCTCCACACTGACGAAGCTGGCTACTTGACCCAGGCCGCCATCTCTTCAACGCCATGAGGTCTCTAGAAAGATGCGGTGGAGTAGACAGACAACAGTTTTTAAACAAAGATGAGCGGGCCTGGGCACCATGCCTGGCCACTTCCCCAGCAGAGCAGGGAAGAGTGCACAACCTATGCATCTGCTCAGAACCGCAGGGTCTGCTTCCTCACCTTGCAAACAGCCATCACCCAAGTGTCACTGAGCCGTCCCTCCTCTCCTTTCCTTCACTTCAGCCCACGCCTGCCCTCTCCCAGGAGGCCTGGGCAATGCTGTGACATTCTGGCCCTGCAGACCTGCAGTGCCCCTGAGCTTTGGTTTCGAGGCCCCCAGACGGTCACTCAGCCAGTGCTGTCTCCTGTTGGGTTCTGGCCTCCCTGGGACATCTCTGGGGGAAGAGTTCAGCAAGCCCTGCTGTTTGGAGATGGGAGCTGGCTGCTCCTCTGACCTCTGATGCTTGTCGCTCTGTTTTGGAAGAGAAACCCCAGGGCAGGTGTCTGTGGAGGCTCAGTGGGGTCCTAGAAGTCCTCCTGGCACCAGTGCTCACAGACAGACAAGAGAATGGGGTGATCAGGTTGGAGATGGAAGCAATTTGGAATTGCACCTTGTCTCTGGGATCCTCCTGGATGACAGCAGAGTGCAGGGACACAGTGGTGGTGACCCCCCCCCCCACAGACAGCAGGGCCAGCGTCAGTCCTTCCAGGAATGGAGGGGAATTGCGAGGTTAGCAGTGTGTGTCAGGACCGTCTTTCTACTCCTGTGACCCTCAGTTAGTTCACTTCGTACAGTGTAGAGGGCTCTGAGCAAAAACGATGCATCTGTGTGTTTCCTCGGGCCTAGTGGGGTCACACGTCCCAGGGACTTGGACAGTGCTGTCGTCTCCAAAGTTCTGCAACAAAACAGCAGATCACCTCACTGCTGCAACAGATACTGTCTTCAAGGGCTGCATGCTAAATTAACTTAAAAATTAAGGTCCATCTGAATCTCTAAGTTAGTGTATTTAATGGGGTGGTGTATGAAGACTAAGCAATCATTTATTGGACATTTCCTGGGAATTTAATCAAAGGGAGATTGACATCAGGCGGTTCTAACCTTATGATGGGTTCAGTATGACAGTTAAGTGCAATTACTTTCAAGTTACATTCACTCCTGATTAAAGCAAATTCTTGAATATTCATCCATAAAAAGTGGGTTAAAGAAATGTCTGGCACGTATCTCAGTGTCATTTTTCTAAATGACATGTAAAGCCTATCATAGTCATTATACATTAGGGCCTTTGGTCTTTACCACAGAGTACAATTTTTACACTAAAATGATCGCCTCTTCTATTCTGTGCTTTCAATTCTTTTATTCATTCATTCACAACTTTTTACTATTAAGCATCTATTAATTTTTATTAAGTATTCTATTAATGATATAGAAGTGGTAGAAATCCATGAGGATCTAAAATACACTTTTCCTCTTGCAATTCCCAAAAGAGGTATTGATACACACTTGATGGCAGAGATGCCTGGGGCAGTTTATAAAGGGGCAGGCAGAGAGCAGGGCACAAGAACATGGCACTCACCATGGGGCTGATACAGGGGCAGTACTGGTGAAGGTTGGGGAGGGGAATCAAGGTGGCTCTCGGAGGAGGGGACCCGTGCAGGCGGGAAGAGCAGCTCCTGTCGTGTATGCGAGGCCCTCGGTAGTTTCTATGTGGAATTTGAGAACAGAAGGGGCTTGGGCTCCAAGGAGGAGAGGAGGGAGATCTTCACAGAGGAGGAGGCACCTTGGTTGACTATTTGTAGCAGGACTGAGGGCTGACATTTTCCTTCTCTTCCAATGTGTGACCAACTACTAAAAGCACACATGTATTGAGGCCTCACAGAATCTCTGCAAAAAGGGAGGTCTCATTAGCCCACTCTCAGAGGGGAAACTGAGGTCCAGTAGCTTGACAAGTATCACATGGTAGACAGAGAAAGGATCACACTGTGGACTCTGAACCCATGCTGTGAGTTCTTAGCTGCAGTACGTGGCTTCTTGCTGGACTGCTGGTGGGGTAGGAGAAGGGGAAGTAACTTTTAAAATATATTAGAAACACAGTATCTCAAAAGGAAGTTTTATTTGTCTTGCTTTCTAGGTCTGGGTTAAACAGCTAGCTTGAAATAGAAATGAATTTGTTATTATATAGAAAAAAAAGAGGCAAAAATGAAATTTGTCCAAAATGTCCTGACTTCAAATAGATACAGAATTCAGAAACTCAGTGCAATGTTTATCTTAATGCTTTTTATTTACACGTTCTTATACCCAGAGCATTGCACTTGTGGGCTGCCTATGTGGACATGTGTAAATGTCACACAGAGAATCAAGCACATTTAACCTTAATTCAAGTGTGATGTGAAAAATGGCTGTAGTTTTGACTTTTTAAAAAACCGTCTGTTTATTTCACTTTCTCTGTTGATAACCTCTGGTTGTAATACTGAAATCTTACAAACACAGCACAGTGAACTCGCAGAATGAGCTTAGTGTTCTCAGAGCAGGTCGAATTGAACAGCACATAATTTGGCACAATTTGCCAGTCTGGAGTTTAAGATAAATCCAAGACCAAGAAGCACAGAGGCTTTATTATTTCTGAGTTCATGTAGTGTACACGGTTTGAGCCGATCAGAATCCATCTCTGCTCCTCCCACCCCACCTCTCTCCCAAGCTTTCCTAAAATGTCACACTCACAGTGCAAAGTTTCTCCTCCAAATAGAGATGCTGTTGCTTCAAATTTCCACCTCTACTCTTGGCAGGGTTGTGGATGCCCTCTCTTTTTGCCCCCTTGTCCCTGGTGGTGTCACCCAGAGGTTGGCAGGGTGGGGGTGCCAGGCATGGCCCTTGATTTCTGTGCAGTTAGGAACTGGGTGGTGGAAGGAGAGCTTTATGTAGGTACATGGGGGCTTCACTATCCAGCTTTAGCCCTAAAAATCACTATTACACAGAGGAGAATCATATAGGTGTAGAATTGCTTGAATTCTTAAGAAAAAGAAAACCAAGATTAGTGAATATTCATGCACATGGCACCATGTTGGATACCTCCAGTGGCTGAATACTCAGACCCACATTTTTCCTGTTGGTCTAGCGTGATTAATAATAGCATTTCTTAAAAAAAAAAAAATTAGCATTTCCTGTCATCAGAGCTGTTCCAGTATGGACAGTAAATTATATCACTCTGGGTATAACCTGAACAGTAGCACATTAGGGGAAATCTTTTTACTTAATAAGTTAATATTATCCCCTAATCCTCTAACAGAATTCAAGATTTTCTGTGGGCTAAGACAAGGATCTTCTCTGGGCAGTCATATTCATTTAGTTCTCAAAATAAGAGAGGAGAATCCTGCAGAAGGAAGGGCAGGAATCTCTCAAAGACTTCTTCAAGTGAGACATTATGTTAATTTAGGAGAATTATATTATCGCCAGGAAGGTCTCCACCCACGAGTGAGGTGCCTGCAGCTACAGTCTCTCTCTAGTTAATTGCGGTTGGAGCTAGGTGGCCTTGTCTTGTCCTTTGCTTTAGTGGCCACTTCAGGCCTCAATCAGTCAGGACCTTTGACTCATAGAGGTTCACTTACTATGAGTCTGCTGTCCATCTCCAGACAAGGGACCTAGGCGTTGGACAAATTCACAAGTAAACATGAAAGCCAATTGGTTAATATTAAATCCTGCTCGGAGCTGCTTTGTGGTAGTCTCCATCACTTACTTTCCTGCTCATATCTGCATACTGAATCTATGAGACATGAACTACATCAAAGTCACACAAGGATCTGACATATGACTTTTTCCTTTTGTGTTGTCCTGTTACCTCCCAAAAAGTGTTTATCACTACAAAAGGATGGCACTCATCTAATGGCAGGTCAGATTAATGTATTTCCCAACTCTTTGAAAGGGAAGCATGTACCTTTAGTTCTTCTCCAGGGGTGAGGACATGAACGTGTCCTGTGCTTCCATATACCCTCTCTCACCTGTCCCTGGTGGTCAGAGGAGACATTTCGAGACACAGATGGGAAGTTGGTGACCAGAATGAAGCTGTGATATGAGCTTGATAACTATAGGAAAACAACAGATCTATAGTGTTGGACCTAGAGCTGGTCTTGCCCACTAGGGTCCAAGTAAACTCAGAGGCAGAGCCAAAGATGCCAGCACTCACAGTGTTGTGTTTCAGCACAATTTCCTGTCAGGAATTGATAAAGCACTTTATCCTGTGGGCGTTTGACAGATCTGAGCTAATCAAGAGGATTAAGAGATTCTTTAAGGCTTTGGGGCAAACATACACCACAGGATGCAGGGTAGGAGGTGAGAATCCCAACATAGGGAGTCTGGAACCTTGATTTTAACTCTGCCCACATCTACTGGCTCTGTTAAAGAGTAAACCTTCTAAGATCATTTCTTCACCTTTAGAAACAAGGTGATGACATTAGATTATAAGGGGACCCCTCCTGAGGGTGAGGCCTGCCTATTGCTACTTTTTATAAGTAAAATTTTCCTAGAACACAAAGATCTATGTGCTTACAAGCACTCTGTGAAACTTTCAAGCTGCATAAAGCATTGAGTACAGAGGCTCCTGGACTCACACAGGTTTATGTTCTGATAAACCCACTGCAAACTAAAAATATCTTAAGTCAAAAATGTACTTACCCTTCCTAACCTGCCAAACAACAAGCTCCACACCTTGTGCACCATAGAAGCCAGTGTTTGCCTGGTGAGCATGTGACTGACTGGGAAGTGGGGCTTGTGGCTGCTACCCAAGATCTCAAGAGAATAGATAGTGCTGCACAAGCCCTGGGAAATATCCAACTCACTCTTGCACTGTTATAAAGTTAAAGTAATGTCAAGTCAATGGTTGCAAGCTAGGTGCCATCTGCAATTGTGACAGAAAGTGAATAATCCACCATGTATGACATGCTTGCTCTCTGGCCCCTACTGCAAAGATCTGCTGGCCTATGGATTACATGATCTATGACCAATCCTGAGCTCTCTGTAAGTCTCCAACATAGCAGAGCAGAAAAGGATGAGAAGAGGCAAGGTAAAGCTAGAGATTTGAATCTGAGTTCAAACCAGAAGACAATTTCCAAATAATCCACAAATCAGTTGCCCTAATGGTGACAGATGGCAGCATCTCATGCTAGCCAGGAGGATTTTAGGGATGTAAAATGGGCTCAGGGACCACAGGAGAGGTGACAAGTATTGCTAGGGTCAGACCCTGAGACTCATTGTGAGTATGGTGGTCAACACAGACCAGGAGGGAGACTGCTGCTTTGTCCTCATGCCTCTGAATTCCTAAAGCATGAGCTTGAAGTAGAGATATGCAGAGTACACAGGTGCCATACCTGCACCATGAAGCTTCTGTAGAGAGGAGGGAACAAGAGGACAGGGGAGGCTGAGAAGAACTTAACCCTGAGACAGAAGCTAAAGTTCATAAACAGCATCAGATAGGCCTTCCAGGTCTCAGACAGTGAGTGAGGATGGTTATTACTGAGCTTGCATTAAATCACACTAATCTCAATGCCAAAAGCCACTCTGAATGATGAAGTGAAGCAACCCATGGTGGCAACCAGGAGGCTTTGTTGCTGTCCTAGCAGAGGCTGCTTTGGGCTCTCGGGCTAGCTCTGGATCGTGTCTTGGGGGCCCAACTCTGGCCATAGAAGAGTCTTGCAGAGCTGGCAAGTCTCAGTTTGGCTTGGAGTTTGCTGTGTGTTTCTTGGCAGGATAAGCCCATCCTGCAGCCATGAGTGCCCCAGATTAATGTCTCAAGTAACACCAACTGGGCTCAGGGCAGCCCTTCTGCTGTTGACACTATCGCGTACCTTTGACCTGTTTTGTTGGGTGTAGGAGGTTCCTGCCTTAGGGGCCCAACTGCCCATGTCATGACATGAAGACCACAAAAGTGTGAATAAATTTTGTTCCCCAGCACAAGTACATGCTCCCTAGTGGGGAATCTGGGAGGATGAGATAAGAGAAAGTTGTTCTGTGCTGTAGTGAATCCTGGGACAAAAGCAAAATCAGCTTTGAGCCACGATCTCAACTTAGTTTCTTGCTTTCTCAAGTTTTTTTGAATTCTGCCCCAATTCCCAGGAAAAAGTTGAGATGAAGTACCCAGAATTCAAACCCAAAGGGTGCCTTGGATTCCCTATCTGGCATTTGTGAGGTCAGCTGATGTGGTCACCTCCCAGTCTTTGTGGGTCAGCATTTCCTACATGATGGATACTGTTGGGAACAAGGTAGGACATGGAGGAATGCGACTATGTGTTTACCTGCTGTCTTAGTTACTTTTCTCATTGCTGAGACAAAATAGCCAACACCCAAATTTAAAGGGGGAAAAATTTATTTCTGCTCACAGCTTGTAGAGATTTCAGTCCATAATCTGATGGTTTCAAAGAAGGATAACATGGTAGAGGTGTGTCACAGAGGAGAAATAGCCCATGGCATGGCAGGGCAGGCAGAAGGCAGCAAGCAGTAGCAAGCCTGCCTTCCCCCTCTCCCTTTATATTACACCCAGGCTGTAAGCCTATTGATTGGTACCACCCACACTCATGGTGGGGCTTCCATTATCCACACCCTTAATTCCAGTATCACACTCTTAATCCACATTCACAGTCTAATCCAGCTACCTTTGAAACTCCCCACCTATGATTATTTAAGGCTTTGGGGGAATATCTGGATACAAGCCATGACATCTACTTTATTTTTCCTTTCTCTGAACCCTTATTGTGCCAAAGTATAGTCTTTTATCCTCCTTGGTAATAAAAAGAGATATTTATTTCCCTAATCTCTCTTCAAAATCTAGAGAAAATCAAAATATTTCCTGTAAACTTTTGAAATATGTTCATTTAACTTAGGCTACAACAACTACACTCTGTTACATCTACAGCATTTACTTATATCAGGGTGGACATTCAGCAATGTGGATTTTATCCATTTTTAAAGGGTATATAATACCCAAACCAAAGGAATGATTTCATCTTTGTCAAATTACCTTCATTCACTATGCCACTACAATAATACTAAAAACAGAGGAAATAGGAGTTTAAAAGAACTGAATTTTGTGCAAACAAAACAGTAAATTCCTAATAGGCTAAGGGCATGCACAGTGGAAGTGGCAGGCACATGTGTTTGCATGTCTTTTCATGTGTGTGTCGGCGTGCATGTTTACACATGCAGTGGAGTGAGAAGTTGGGGGAGCTGGCAAGGGAGACAGCCTGGAATGTGGGTGCAAGAGGGGTTCATGGATGTTGGAATGGGAGTGGCTTCCTTGCCTAACAGAATTCTTGTGGATGGTCTAAAAAGAGCAATTGCTATTGTTTCTGACTTTTTAGGCAGGAAATGTGATCTGGTTGCCCTTTGTCCTTATGAGAGCTGTCAGAAAAACAAAAGCCCAGAGTATATAAGTGGAAGAAAATGCTCTTGCTTGATGCTCCAGTCTAGGCCAACCCTCCACCTCTTCTCACTACTCTTGGCCAAGAATAGTTGGCAGTGGATATTCCTGGTTTCCCAAAGGAACACCTGCCCACTGAGTTCTTTGATAACCCTGCAACCTGGGGGGAAATATCTTATTCTTCAGCAACTTAATTCAACTAAAATTTCCCCTTTAGAGCTTGTCTTCAAGTAAGGATCTCAAAGATGTCAAGCAAGCCACTAAAGTTAACTACTTGACAAGTGACATAGACCTCAAAGAGAAGGTGTGTCTCCATCTCACCTTCTCACCCTCTGTGAGTAGCAGCCATCTACTGACTATGGGAATTCCCATGAGTTGCTGCTCTGGGAGAAGACTAGGTGTGGTGGTGACCCTGGAATTGGAATTCATTTCAGAATTGACCCTCCAGGGGAAATTTCCATAACTTCTCTTCCCGGGCATTGCACACACCTTTAAAACTCTCAAAGACATTATTTACAACAGTGTCTGACAGATGGTGGCATTATACCAAAATGTGTAGCTGTGGATTTTCCTGTTGTTGGCTGTCTTCACAATTCTGAGCCTCTTGGTTCAGCAGGTTCACCTCCTGTAATTAGCTTTTAAGCCTGCAATTACATTTTTTAAAAAGATGGTAAACCCAATATTGGCATGGGGCTGGGAAATGGGTGTGCTCCTCCATTACCAATGTGAGCTCAAATTGTTTTGGACTTCTGAACAAAAGTGCTTATGAGCTATAATAAAGTAATGCCTCTTTTAACAATTTATCCTAAGGATGTAATCAGTGTACAGATGAAGATATATCATACAACTATTTTCATCACATAATCCTAAAAAAGAAAAACTGAAATAAAATGTCCAACAGAAGTGGCTGGTCAGATGGATTATGATATAGATATCTTGCCTACACATTATTCTGGAAAATGATTGAGTAACAGAGAAAGGAATGTTCAATGGGAAAAAGAGCAGGGGATAAAATGAGAATTAATTAAATAACTTTCGTGAGTATCAATATATGTATGGTGAAAGAATTAGAAGAACATTCTTTTTGTTTATTTCTGCCTTTCAAGACTGTGGAAATTTTCCTTTATTTCTCTATTTACCATATTTCAAAAATAAACACTAATTATTATTACAATTTTAAAAGTTTGTAAATATGATGTTTGCCTGAAGAAGTGAGCAGTTCATTAAAGATATAAACAAAAGTAACACTATTTAATTAAATTAGTGCCTCTTTTGTCAATAAAAGCTACATTCCTTATAAAAATAGTATGATAATTTAAAAGTAATTTAAAAACAAGAATGAAGAAAAAATAAATTTGAACCCAATGTGGAGACTGACAGGTAAAAGCAGAACTTGGATCTGCAGACCACAAAGACTTCATTGCATGTGTTGAACCATAAATTGGATGGCAGAGGCAGAGGTTTTGACCAAGATGGCAGAGAGGTCGGTGCATAGAAAAAGCTTCTCTGAGAATTGCCATCCAGACACTGGAATATAGGAATATGAGGAAGACAGGAGAGAAGTGGAGTCCCTGGACCCAGGAAATATTTGAAACTTGAGTTGAAGCCCACTGAGAGAGTGGAGAGAAACCTTAACAAAGACAAAAGAGGTAGCTGAATGTGCCTTCTCGCTGAGATGGGACTTATTGCTCAAAAGGAGTGGTTTAAACCTGCAAACACTGTAACTGCTGGAGACCCCAGAGGCCTCCATGGAGAGAAGCAGCAGTGGAGGGGAGCAGTGGACGTGAAGGACTGCACTAGATGGCAGTGAGTGCTGATCACTCAGTTATCCCAAGGGAGAGAGTGATTGGCGAGGGGCCATCTTGGAGAATGTCTGACTGACCTCAGAACACAGAGTTGTTACTGGTTCCATCTAATGTTGGGCTACTGGCTCCATCCAGATGGGCTCAGACCCACAGAAGGAGGGCTGATGACTACAGGTAGAATGCGTCTGGTTTTGGCCAGAAGGTGCAGGTTCACTGAGATTATCCACTACCCTGCCAAAAAGCCACTGGTGGCTTGCTGGGATAAAGCAACACAGATCTGAACTCTTTTCCCATACATTGTCTACCAGTAATGGCAGAGACACACCTGAAAGTGGACTATTTCTTTCTCTGTTCTCTCTCTCTTGTTTTTGTTGTGGTGGTGGTTTTGTTTTCTGTTTTCTGTTTTTTTCTCCTTCATTATTTGATCTTGCTTTCATATGAGTGTGAACATGGCTACTAGCTTCTTTGTGATTGTGGTTCTGTTCTATTATTCTTTTTATCTTTTCCTTCTCTCTTTCCCTCCAGTCTTCTGCACCAGTTTCCCAAAGTTAGTGTGATGCCCCTTTGTCCTCCAGCCTTACTTCTAATCTCTTCTTCTTCTTTCACTTCTCTATTTGCTCCCTAACCCACTTTAAATTTTAACATCTGAGGACAAAATTGACATATTAGGTCTTGTATACTCCATGTAACTTCCTGACTTGTACAATTTGTCATTTTCTAGGCTGTGTTTGATGGTAGGGTCATTACTGAAGGTACCATTATAGCTAAAAGTGACATAATTGCTCTAAACAGCTGTTCTTCCTGGTATTATAAGACTGAGTTTGACTAAGGGTCACTGAAAATACTGTGGCCCATGTCAAAGAACTACGGCCTGGGCCAAACAGGCAGCAACTTGTCATTCCCAACAAATTGAAGAGGTAGGATCTTGCAACAGATTTAAAATCCAACAACCAGCTATACCTGGAAGATACCTTGGCGAAGTAGTCATTTTGAAAGGCTTCTAAATACTCATAATATAGCCACCCATCATAAGCAATATACAAGCATCACCCCAGGAATTAAACTGAAAAAAAGAAAAGAATATGAGAAGACACCTAAACAAGATGCAACCCCAGGTATCCAATTTGACAAAGACAAATTCAGGGGACAATAAGGTGGGACAATCTGAAAGAGAGACATCTGGTCTCTCTCAAGTGGTAACAAAAACCAATTGAATGAGCCTCTAGAAAAAAATCAAACCAGAAATAATTTCTCAGATAATTGCAGAGATGATGTCCACAATGAAAATCATGCTTAGAGACTCTAGAGCAGATACAGAGAAAAAAATAGAGAAGTTAATAAAGTGATGGAAGCCATAAATGCTCAGCATAGGAAAGAAAGCAGATTCAAGCAGACATCTGGAATAAAAATTCAACTGAAAGTATTCACAGCAGATTAAGTCAGTGTGAGGACAGGAGCTCAGATATAGAAGACCAGCTTGAGGTTAGTGATCACAAAAAGAAAGATTTCTCAAAAATAGCAAGGGACCATGAGAAATCAATCCAGCAGCAGTTAGAAGAAATAAAGAAGAATAACTTAAGATTGACTAGAGTAAATGAAAAAGCAAGAGATAGTAAAATAATATAAAACCTATTCATGGACTTAATGGCAGAAAACTTCCCCAGTAAAGGAAAAGAATTTGAAATTCCCCTAAGTGAGGCATATAGAACTCAAATTGGTCATGATCAAAAAAAATCTACAGCCAGGTGGATCATAGTCAGGATTCCAGAAATTCAACACAAGAATAGAATATTAAAAGCTATTAAGGAAAAGAAACATATCACCTATAAAGAATCACAGGAGACTTCTTAGCACAAACACTCAGGTCAAGAAAAGCAGGAAGTGAAGTATTTCAAGTTCTAAAAGAAAACAAACTTCAGCCCAGATTGATGTACCTCACAAAGATATCTTTCAAAACTGAGAGAAATAAGATACTTCCTTCACAAAGGACATCTGAAAAAATTTTATGACCACCAAACCAACACTCCAAAATGTTCTGAAGGACATTATAGAAAGAGATAACATGGACTACAACTCCATGAACCCAAACAGAAGTAATTCACCAGGCAAGGCAAACAATTAAACAGAGGGAGGGAAAAGAGGGGGAGTCAACAATAGGAAAAAATATGACAAGCATAAGTCAATCAATATTAGTTATAACTGTCAATGTTAATGGTCTCAGTTCACCAATCAAAAGACACAGACTAGGGGCTGGGGATTTAGCTCAGCGGCAAAGCGCCTGCCTGGCAAGCACAAGGTCGTGAGTTCGGTTCCCAGTACCGGAGAAAAACCAAAAAACCAAAAAAAAAAAAAAATAAAAAGACACAGACTAGAAGAATGGATCAAGAAGAAAGATCCAACAATATGCTTTGTACAATAAATACATTTAATTCAAAAAGAAATTCATAGGCCAAAGGTCAAAGGATGGAAAAAAATACTCCATGTGACAGGAACCCAAAAAAAAGCAGGGGTAGCGATTCTATTTGTAAAGGGAATTTCAAGCCAAGACTGATTGGGAGAGAAAAAGTCACTATATCCTTCTGTAGGGAGCAACCCAAGAGGAAGAGATAACAATAATAAATATATATGCAACAAATGCCAGTGCATACAACTATATGAAAAAAATATTAACAGACATAAAAATCAAATACACTAATATAATTGCATTGGGAGATCTCAATACCCCACTGTCACAAAAAGACAAATTAACTAGACACAAAAATCAACAATGAACTATTAGAACTGATCCAAGCTTTTAAACAAATGGACTTAGTAGATGTCTACAGATGTTCTACCCCACAACATCAGAATACATATTCTTCCCAACTGCACATGGGACATTCTCCAAAGAAGATCATATATTGGTTTATAGAACATGATTATGTAAATTCAAAGGAATAGAAATTATCCCATGCATATTATCAGACCATAGTGCAATGAAATTGGAAATCAATGGCAAAAGAAACCACAAGAACTTCATAAACACATGAAAATTAAATAGCACCCTCCTGAATAACTAGTGGTCACAGATGAAGTTGAAGAAGAAACTAGACAGGTTCTACAAGTACATGATAAAGACATACAATATACCTGAACTCATGAGACACAAAGAAAGCAGTCCTAAGGGGCAAATTTATAGCAGTGAATACTCATATCAGGAAAACAGAGTAAGAGCAAATAAACAATTTAATGGTGAACTGAAACCTGTAGAAAAAGCAGAGCAGGCTAAGACAAAACCTCCTATGAAGGAGGAAATTATAAAGAGCAGAGCAGAAATTAATGCAATAGAGACCAGAAAAAGTACAAAGAATTGATGAATTGAAGAGTCAGTTCTTTGAAAGATTAAATAAAACCAACAAACCATTATCCAAACTTATCAAAAAAGAGGAAAGAAAAGATTCAAGTTCATGAAATTAGGAATGAAAAGGGTGAAATCATAACAGACCCTGCAGAAATCCAGAAAATCATATATACCTACTTCGAAAACTTGTATTCTAATAAGTTAGAACATGCAGAAGAAATGGACAGATTCCTAGATACATATGAATTACCAAACATGAATCAAGAAGATATAAAATTTCTAAATAAACTAATATCAATCAATGAAATCAAAGATGTAATTAAAAACCTACCAATAAAGAAAAGCCCAGGCCCTGATGGATTCACTGCTGAATTCTACAAGAAATTTAGAGAAGACCTAACAGCATTACTTCCCAAACTCTGCAGTGAAATTGAAAGGGAAGAAATACTCCCAAATTAATTCTTGGAAGGAAGCATTACTCCAATACAAAAACCAGAAAAGGACCCAACTAAGAAATAGAATTACAGGCCAGTCTTCCCAATGAACATAGTTGCAAAAATCCTCAGTAAGATACTGGCAAACAGAATGCAGCAAATCATCAAGAAGATTGTACACCATGACCAAGTGATATTCACCCCAGTAATGCAGGGATGGTCTAGCATATGAAAATCAATAAATGTAATACACCATATTAACAGAGGCAAGGACAAAAACCATATGATCATCTCAATAGATGCAGAAAAAGTGTTTGGCAAAGTCCAACCCCAACTCATGATAAAAATCCTACATAAAATTGGAATACATGGTCTTTATCTCAATCAGTAAAAGCTATCTATGACAAACCAACCATCAACATGATACTAAATGGTCAAAAACTGAAAGATTTCACTAAAATCAGGAAAATAACAAGGATGTCCACTCTTTCCACTGTTATTCAGCATGGTTCTGGAGAAATTAGACAGGAGAAAGAAATAAAAAGGAAAAACAATAGGAAAGGAAAAAGTTAAATCACCATTTTTTACAGATGACATAATACTTTACAGAGAAGACTCAAAATCTCCACTAAAAAGTGCTAGATTTAATAAGCAAATTCAGTAGCATAGCTAGATACAAAGTCAAGTCTCACAAATCAATATCCTTCCTGTACATGAATAACAAACTCACTGAGAGAGAAATTCAGGAAAAAATACCTTTCAGAATAGCATCCAAAAAAATGCAATACCTAGGAATCAATCTAACAAAGGATGTAAAAGACCTCTACATTGAAAACTACAGTACTCTGAAAAAGGAGAGATTGAAGAGAATATCAGAAGATGAATATCCCTTGCTCTTGGGTAGGAAGAACCAATATAGTGAAAATGGCCATAATTCCAAAATTGTTATACAGATTTAATGCAATTCTTATCAAAATTCCAATAGCATATCTCACAGAATTAGAGAAAACAATCCTAAAATTCATTTGGAACAAGAAGAGACCTAGAATAGCAATGACAATTCTGGGCAACAAAGGCAAGGCAGGTGGCATCATAATCCCTGATTTGAAACTATACTATAAAACTACAGTGATAAAAATAGCATGATCCTGACCCCTCAAAAAAGACCCAAATATCAATGGAACAGATTAGAGGATGCAGAAACAACTCCAGGCATACTCATCCACGTTATCTTTAACAAAGGTGCCAAACACATTTACTAGAAGGAAGATAGCCTGTTTAATGCATGGTGCTGGAAACACTGGCTCTGCACATGCCCAAGATTAAAATTGGACCCATATCTTTCACCATGCACTAAACTAAATTCAAAATGGCTCAAAGATCTCAATATTAAAATAGGACAATTAAATCTGCTGGAAGATAGACTAGGTAAAGCTCTTGAAGACATTGGTGTAGGCTAAGATGTATGAATAAAACCCTGATTGAACATGAATTATCACAATGAATTAACTGGGGTCTCACCAATTTTAAAAGCTTTTCACAGCAAGAGAAATCACTAACAAAGTGAAGAAAAAACCCACAATGTGGAAAAAAATGTTTTCCATCAGTTCCTCAGACAAAGGAGTACTATCAAGAACATATAAAGAACTCAGAAAATCAGATCTCCCAAATTTAAAGACCCAATCCAAAAATGTGTATCTGAGATGAACACATACTTCTCAGATGAAGAAATACAAACAGCAAATAAATGTATGAAAAATTATTCAACATTATGGGTCATTCAATATATGCAAATTAAAACAACATTGAGATTCTATCTCACCCTGGAAAGAAGGATTATTGTCAAGAAATCATCCAATAACAAACACTGGTGAAACTGTGGGGAAAAAGAAACTCTACTCTACTGTTGGTGGGAGTGTAGACTGGCACAACCACTGTTCAAATCAGTGTGGATATTCCTCAAAAAACTGGGATTAGAGATCCCATTTGACCCACCTATTTTTCTACTGGGTATCTTTCCAGAAGAATGAAAAACATCATACTACATTGATATATATGCACCCACATTTATAGCAGCATAATTTGTAATAGCTAGATCTTGGAAACAACCCAAAGGCCCATCAACTGAGAAATGGATAAAAAGGATGTGGTCTTTTTATACAATGGAGTGCTATTCAGCCATAAAGAAGGATAAACTTGAG